>NC_057701.1:2771545-2780769 GCF_014466175.1 Vespula pensylvanica | reverse complement strand
TTTTTATCGTATTCAATCATAATGCTCGCACGTTACCCGCCCGCATAAATCTCTAATATGCTGGCTTTTTATATCAAAACACGATTAAGGAAATAAACTAAGTAAATTAGTCATTCACAAATATATCTAGCTTTTTTTATCACGTTCTTTAATTAAAATACACGCATCGATTTATCATGCGATCTGCTTGTTTGTTTTTACCAATAACAAAACAACAGCAACAATTTATTTATTTATTTACTTTTTTTTTTTTTTTTTTTTTAACGGTCGATAATACCAATATCGTTAACGTAGAATAAAATTCGTGATGATGTTTAGGCCATTCGTAAAAGACAATCTCTCGTATATCCATTTGGTTTATGTAAAAAGTCAATGATACATAAATAGAAATCACTTTTGAAAAATGGATACATAGGCAGTGCATGCATTTCGAAGTCAATGCTTTATGGTTTGTCATTAACCATTGTTGGCACAGCGAAGGGACCGATCCAGGCTAGAGAGCTACGCCGAGGAGCCTTCATCTTTGCTCTCAAATCTAAATCTGGTAAACAATTGACGTACGACGTTACAACGTGCTACACTTGAAACTTTTCAATTTCTAATACTCCAAGTAGATATTAGATCATTTCTATTTAAATCGTATACGTTCCATCTTTCATATAATTACAATGAATGTCGTTTAAAGGATAGAATCTGAAACTACAGATTATTTATCTTCTCATATTGTTTCTTACGATAAATAATACTATCTAAAGTATTATTTCAAGTGTAGTAACGTTTTGCATGATCAGTTCGTGCTGCTCGTATTTCCATCCGTAAAGATATAACATGGTAGCTTTGAAATAATTCTCTTCATTATTATCTTTATATTCGTATTAAAAAATTTTCAGCTAAAAGTTCAATGAATAATCTTGCTCAAAGAGTCTCTAGATCAAAGTCCTTCGATCTTGAGGATACATTTTAACACATTGCATTAAAAAAAAAAAAAAAAAAAAAAAAAGAAAAAAGAAAGAAAGAAAAAGATAATAATAAATAAAATCACATAATTTGAGTTCGCTTATGCGTGTGTGCTATCAATAGCATTCCTGCAAGTAATCATAAAAATTAGATTCGTTATTGAGATATTAAAATTATTTAACAGGACATTTTTCGTAGTCAGAATATGATTTAATTTTCTAATCTTGCATGAGGAATCTTTTCGAATTCATTGTCTTTTTTTTTTAATTTTTTTTTTTTTATTATTTTTTTATTTTTTATTCTTTTTTTGTTAACCTTGGCAGTAGCACCCGATTGCACTCTCTCACACATAACCTCAATTTATCTTCAAAATCAACATTATCTTCTCAACTGATAGAAGAAACCAATCGAGTCGTTAAAAGCCTAAAGACAAATTACAGTTAACTAGCATGGTATGAAGTCTTGGAAAATAAAAAAAAAAAAAAGAAAACAAATTGGAAATTCTAGATCTTATAAAATTGAAATTCATATAAAAAGCATCATCGTCTAGAATTTCCAATTTCTTTATTTATTCTATGAGAAGTATTTTTCACGTTGCTGCCTTCGATGGCTCGCTGTCAATCTGCGCTCTGTTTGTGAAATTTAATCGAGCCTGCTTCTGATATAATCAGCGATGAGACGAAAAGAAAAATTTCATTCATTTTTTCTGCTAAATATTCAATCAATCCTAACCTTAAAAATTGATCGTAAGCTCTAATCTCTCTTTTCTTTTCTTTCTTTCTTTTTTTTTTTTTTTTTTTTTTCAAAAACAAAGCCATCGCTGATTTCTTCTAATTTCAATATTTCTTTGTTTGTTTTTAATTTATCTTTAAACAATAATAACAAAGTAACCACAAATTACTTCTCACAAGAAAAGCAAAAAAAAAAAAAAAAGAAAAAAGAAAAAAGAATGTCCTAAATAACATAATCCAAAAGTTCTCTCGACGTTACTACTTCTTATCAAGAGAGTATCCATTTTTTTTCTTGTCTTTTCTCTTTTCCATCACTTCCTCCCACCATAGCCAACGTCATCGACCTTGAACGGTTTTCGACGATGTCGAGCGCTATACGATTGCGAGGCTGATAACGAGGACGAGTTATCATTCCGTGAGGGTGAGGTTATAATCGTAACGAACGAACAAACCGACGACGACAATTGGATGGAAGGTGCATTGGAAAGAGCACCTGAAAGGAGAGGGATGTTCCCGATAAGCTTCGTTCACATGCTGCAAGATTAACATTCGGTAAGCCTGAACTCGTTGGCAAGTGTCTCGAGTACGGCAAGTTCGGTAAGCATCGCCAGCCTTGGAAGAAGAAATTGGCTGAGAAAACAGAAGGATTGAAGGAGACGAAGAAAAAGGAATCGACGTAGAGAACGTGAATCCTTAATTTATTAAAAATATTTTGTTTTATTTTATTTTATTTTATTTTATTTTATTTTATTTTTTTTGGAGGTTAACGTGCAAAGAAAAAAAAGTTATAAGTAATCTTAGGTTGGCTCTTCGGGAGACCGTATTATTTTCTTTTTTTTTTTTTTTAATTTTTGTTAATTCCTTCGGAGTCGAACGGGAATTGTTCCTTATTTTTTTTTTTGTTTTGTTTTTATTTCTTTTTCTTTTCTTTTTCTTCATTTTATTTTCGTTCCGTTCTGTTCCGTTCCGTTCCGTTCCGTTTCGTATCGTGCAGAATTATGGATGTTAACGTTCAACGTTTCGAACGACAATCACGAATCAACTTTTTTTATTAAAAACAAGAAAAGAAAAAAAAGCAAAAAAAAGATAAAAGAAAATGAAAAAAGAAGAAATGAAAGTGATTTGGAAAATTGGCAGGGAAAATGTCGAATCGTTTCTTCTTTTAAATGTCAAAGATGTTTGATAAAGAGATATATGGATGGATCGTGATTACTCGAAACAATTTTAATGAAGCGAATATTGATCGAGTATTCGAACAGTAAGGATGTTCCATAAAAAAAAAAATGAAAAGAAAGAAAAATGAAAAAGAGAAAGAGAGAGAGAGAGAGAGAGAGAGAGAGAGAGAGAGAGAGAGAGAGAGAGAGAGAGAGAGAGAGAGAGAGATAAAAGAAAAGAAAGAAAGAAAGTAAAAGAAGAAAAGAAAAGAAATCAAAAATCGAAGTAACCTATCGGGGTATGAAATACACGAAAAGGATATTTCGATGTGCTTAATAAACGAATCCGCTGAAAACGGATAGTTGCTTGGTTCTAAGCCGTTACCAAAATGTGATATCGTATATTTCATTGTAAATCGTTAGAGTACACACACATACACGCTCGCACATATACATACAAACATACACACATACACAGCGTACGCACATACACATACATTATAAAAGCGAATACGTATATGAACATATGTTCATTAATCATCACCAAAAGAGACGGGGAGATTACGATAATTGAGTCAAACGTAAATGATCGTGACACAAGAAAACATGAAATGGCGAACAAAACAATGCAAAGAGAAAAAAAATTTCCAACTATTTCGATCTTTTTCGTATGAATAAAAACCATATTCACGACGTATGTATCGTTGTCATCGTGAGGTCACGAAGAAGCCGAAGAAAATCAAATCTACACGAATGATATGCGTAATTAAGAAAATGAGATTATCGTTGCTTCGTGACGTCACGAAGAAAATCGAATTTACACGAACGACGTGTATAAAGAGAAAAATAAAAAGTGAGGTTACCGTTATTTTCGTGACGCCACGAAGAAACTGCATCTGCATAGACGATGTATGTAAAAAATGAGGTTATATTTCTCGATGTTACGTATATATACCAACAATAACATTAACAACAATAACACAATGTTGTATGTACTCCTAATCTGGCATACACACACATATACACATACGTACAGGTATGCATATATAGAAAGATATTTGTTCCATACTGCCAATGAAAAAAAAAAAGGGGAAGAAAAAATACATTAAATGCCATAAATGTGCTCGTGTGAAATGGCACAAAAAGGGTAAAGAGAACAAAAGGGTAACGGATGATTACTGGAATTCTATAGATGTGTACATATATATATCTATATATATATATATGCGTGTGTATGTAGATACTCACGTAAGTATATATAAAAAAATGAAGATAATAGGTCTACTATTATAAAAACTCCATCCTGTTTAAGTATAAAAACGATAAATTAAAATATTGCATGGATATTACGAGTATTGTATTAATATATATAAATACACACGCACACATACAAACATATACAGATACACATATACAATCGACTTAAAGATGACGTGTTACGAGTACGTGTAAATTTTTTTAATGCCATATTATGTGCTAGTAAAACAGCTCTCAATAATGGATTGTATATATATATATATATAATAACACAATATAATGTGTGTGTATATATATATATATACACACATAGAAATATTATATATATAGAGAAAGATATATTGGTTAAAAGTCTTACGAGATAATATTAGCAAATTCTTTGACATCGATTTTCACGAGATTAACTTTGGAAAATCGAAGACGAAGAATTCAAAATCGATTTTCTCGTTTTAGCTTATTTTAAGATTACGTCGCACGGCGTAGGAAGAATGACGACGTATGTTGAAAATTCGAATTTATAGTATTCTATATACATGTGAATAAATACATAACCAAAGAGAAACCATGGAAAAAAGTTTAAAAACGGTGCGAGAATCTTGCAAGAAAAAAAGAAGAAAAAACGTTTCGGAGAGTCGATGCGGAAATTCAAATTTCGCGTCTTTTTTTTATACGTTTCTTCTTATCCGATATCGCGTTTGAATTGTATTCCTTTTTTTTATGTCTTATTAGCATATTTAATTTATAACGTAAATACATTGAACGCATATGAAAATGAAAATGAAAATGAAGAAAAAAAAAATAATAATAATAAAAGAAAAAAAGAAAAGAAAAGAAAATTTGTCTTTCACTTTTCACGGTTACGTTGTCTTTTGGCATTTTGGATTTTTACGTCGCATATTTTGTGTACGTGACACAATAAAAATTCACGTACGTAACATGCCATTGTTAGTTTGTCGGGAAAACCTTTAAACTAAGGGATTAATGTGTAGCACGCATATTTTTGTGTATATATGTATGTATAGAGAATGATGGAGAGATGTGTGAATGTTCTTTTTGTGGGACTAAGAGAGAAAGAGAGAGAGTGAGAGAGAGAGAGAGAGAGAGAGAGAGAGAGAGAGAGAGAGAGAGAGAGAGAGAGAGAGATATGTAAAGGGAGAGAAAATGTGAAAGAATGAGATAGAAAGAAATAATCGATGTTTATAATTTATGATATATATATATATATATATATATATATATATATATATAATAAAGAAATTCACTTAATTATTATAATAGGATTAAGTACACAGATACAATGTCTGTTAATTATGGCAATTGGAAGGAGACTCATTTCTCATCTTTGGCATTTCGAAAACACGCTCATATAGAAAATATTTACACAAACACATGAATTCTTAGACCATAAGTATTTATTATTATTTTGTAGCGCCTTATAAATCGTGAAAAATCGACGATGCATAAGGAATAAAAGAAAGAAGGAGAAGAAGAAAAAGTAGAAACAGAGAGAGAAAGAGAGAGAGAGAGAGAGAGAGAGAGAGAGAGAGAGAGAGAACAATAAAAAATAAAAAGGAAGAAGAGAGGAGAAAAGAATGTAGGGAGTAAAGAAGGATTTTTCGAATTATTTCGTACGACATTATGAGATAAGACTTTCATTGTAATTCGTATGCGTATTAGATACGGGGAAAAAATAATAATAATAAAAATACACGAATCCCGCGATAACAATAGTTACTTACTGATGTGTTGTCAAACGTCTGTATAACGCATCAGAACTTTAATTTCTGGTCTTTGAAAAAGACAAGACTTTTATTCGATCGTCATAAAAAAACATATTATTAATATACCGAAAGAATTCGTATGCATTAGTATCAAATGACGTCGAATATTTGCAGTAGGGATGTAACGAAAATCACTATAATCATTTTTTCTTTGAACTATTAAGAAAAAAATCACGTGACTGAAAGCTATTTAAAAAATGATTACGTGACTACATTATACCGTTTATCGGTAACTTATCAACCGATGATAATTGACGATACACTTTCTGTCGGTAAAGTAGATAACTATATATAATAGAATATTCGTGAAAATAAATTTATAAAGATAGATCGGTAATAAAGGGAGAGAAATAATAAGCATAGAGTTCTAAAATTAAAAAAAAATCTGTTACACATCGTATGATTTCGATATATTCTTGAAGTCGTGAAATTGAATCGGTAAAATATCAAAGTATATATTCAACTAGTAATTTGTAATTAACCATCACCGATCTGCAGATATTTGGCCAAGCCATATATATATATATATATGTGTGTATATATATATATATATATATAAAATAAAAAAACAACTCACACGAAAGACAATATATCGATATCCCACTTGTAAACTTCTTCACCATTGAAATTGTGCACAATGTCTTTAAGTCGCGTGCGGATTCAAATGGAAGAAAAATAAACGCTATTTAGAAAGCTGCAAAATCTTACTTGTTATTAATTATTACTTCCTGAACATACTTTGTCGATGTTAAAAACAATAATGAAAAATATTTAATAAATACAAATTTATTACTTTAATTTTTCTCTATACTTTTAATGATTTTATCGAAGGGATAATAACTTCGTTTTATTTTTTATTATCAAAGTATTTCCTTGTGTGTGTGTGTGTGTGTGTGTGTGTGTGTGTGTGTGTGTGTGTGTGTGTGTGTGTTTAAGGATGTGTAAGTAGAAGGGAAAATAATTTATTTTTTTCTTTTTCTTTAAATTTATTTTCAAGGTCACGTTCTGCGTATGAAAAATCTTTTATTGAAAAATGCTCTTCATGCTACAACGTCAGTGTACCTTCGTCTGTTTAATTATTATTATTTTTTTTTTCTTCATTTTTTTATAACAGTACAAAAATTGCATTTTTACAAGTTGCCCAGCTTATGTGACTAAAAAACGTTTCAGCTAGCACTCTTGGCAATCGAAAAAAGATACATCTCATTTTATTATCCTAGGTACTAGAAGAATCGTTTTGCAACAAGGACGATCACCAAATATCTCGCTACGATAGACTACAAAGTCAAACCAGGTGAAAATAATTATCCATCGGTCTCGTATCTGTGCACAGCAATGCGTTTTTTCTGTTTTCTTCTTTTTTTTTCTTTTTCGATTTTCTCTTTTTTTTTTTAATTCGCTTACGTACGTTTTCATTTCCCTTCGTTTTTTTTTTATCCTTCGAAAATCCTCCTTCTCTTTATTTATTTCTCTATTTTTTCCCTATTTCTTATCATTTCGCAATATCAATTTGCTTTTCTTATTATTATTCGCAAACGCAGCAAGTCGTCGTCGTTATCGTTACACGAACGCGTCCCCATTTTTATTTTTATATGGGTGCTGTCATTATTGATAAAAAAATTCGTTTTAGCCGTTTTCGATCTATAGAATGTCGAATATACACATTAATGCCGAATTATTTCTTAACTTTGAGAGAGAAAAGAAAGAAAAAAGAAAAAAAGAAAGAAAAATAATATACATATATAAACAATAAAATAATTTCGTTCATTTATATTATATTATATTATATCACACATATATATATATATATGTATATGTGTATATATATATATATATATATATATATATAAAATCTACAATTTAATTTTTTCTAGTAGAGAATATATAAAATCCGAATATGCATTTCTGCGCGGGCGGAAGAGACAATTTTTTTTTACAATTCTTAGATCTCTTTGAAAGACAGAGATACATTTTTATCTTGCCGATTTTTTCCGTGTTCTTTTCATTTTATTCTCGTTTCTTCTTGTTATCGATTTGTCTGTTTGGCTTCTTTTTTTTTCTTTCTTTTCTTTTCTTTTTTTTTTTTTTTTTTTTTTTTTTTACGGCATATGAGGAAAATTATCAAGGCCGCTATTACGCACAAGGTTAGTTCCTTTCTTCCTTTTCTTTTATCTTTTCTCTTTTTCTTTTCTTTCTCTTCCCTTTCATTTTTTCTAAATTTCTAAATAAAACCTACTTTTATGCACAAGATTTTTGTTTTACTTTTTTTTACTATTCATTTCATTGTCGAGATAATGAGATATCCTCAATGGGTTTGATCGAACGAACGAACGAACGAACGAACGAACGAACGAACGAACGAACGAAAGAACAAATAAAATATAAAAAGAAAAAAGAAAGCAAAACAAGAGCAAAAAAAAGAAAGAAAAAAAAAATCACGTGCATAAAAATCTAACGCATTCGAGAAAATCATACGCTTTTAAAAGTTTCACGCGTCAAAAAGAAATGTCGGCTTAAGTTGATGCGCCGAAAAGAAAAAAGCAAAAAAAAAAAAAATATATATATATATATATAGAAAAAAAAAGAAGAAGAAAAAGAGAAGAACGGCTACTTTGCATTTACGCAGGAAATTTAAATTTTGTGTTTACATCTGTGTGTATGTATATATGTATGTATATGTAAGGGTGCCCATAAGAATAATAATAATAAAATAATAGTAATAATAATAATGATGATAATAATAATAATAATAATAGTAATAATAATAATAATGCGTAATTGGTCGCCATTTTGTTATCATATTTTTTCTCTCTCTCTCTCTCTCTCTCTCTCTCTCTCTCTCTCTCTCTCTCTCTTCTTTTCATCATTATTCCATTTACAACAGAATAATGTATATGTCTAATTTCTGCTTCTCACTCTTTCTCTCTCGTGCGGGTTTCTTTTTTCTTTCTTTCTTTCTTTTTTTCCCTTACAATTAAATTGTTCAAATTCGTACGATAATTATCTAATTTAATTTAATTTAATTTAATTTAATTTAATTTAATTTAATTTAATTTAATTTAATGTTCCTTTCTTTTCTTTTCGTCAAGTGCCACCAGTGCAGTGGAGGATAAAAAATTAAAGCCAAATGTCCGTCATTGTTATCACGTTACAGCAACTATCACAATAAGTACAATGAGTTTTTTCTTTTTCTTTCTCTTTCTCTTTTTCTATATATGATTAGAAAGGGGGAAGAAAAAAGAAAGGGGAAAAAAGACGATGGCGACCATTATTTTCATTCTTAATAGCAATAAAAACCTCTCTCTCTCTCTCTCTCTCTCTCTCTCTCTCTCTCTCTCTCTCTC
>NC_057701.1:2746017-2771445 GCF_014466175.1 Vespula pensylvanica | reverse complement strand
CTCTCTCTCTCTCTCTCTCTCTCTCTCTCTCTCTCTCTCTCTCTCTCATTCATACATTCTATGTCTCTTTCTATTTTTTATTCTTTCACTCTCATTCATATACTTCATCAATTTCTCTCCCTCTCTCACATACAGATTTTTATCCATAGATTATCTTTCTCTTTCTTTCTCTTTTTCTCTTTCACTCGGTTTTTAGTAATCAATTACTTTTTAGGTCTTGCCTTTTTTCAATCTTTCTTTCCCCTATTCATTTGGAAATTACAGTACGATGTTGCACTGTGATACTATAAAGAAAACAAATTATTAATCAAAAGAAAAAAGATCAAAAAAAAAAAAAATCCATTCACGGGGAACAGTCTTTCAGTATTTTCACTAAACAATTATTACTTTTATCGAACTGGATATCATTTACTCTCTCTCTCTCTCTCTCTCTCTATCACTCTCTCTCTTTTTTTTTTCTTCTTCTTTTTCTCTTCTTATCAAAAACAAACAAATACATATACATACGTGCTAATACGTATACGTATCTATTCAGTAATTATTGATCATTCATTTATTAACATACTTCGTATTTTTTTTTGTTCATGTGTGATGTATGTATATTATGTATTTATGTATGTATGTATGTATGTATATTATGTATGTATGTATGTATATTATATCTGCTTATGTATCTCTATCTTCTACTATCTTCCTTTTCATGTGTATATATATGTATGTATGTATGTGTGTAAATATATGTTTCTGGTTCGATGCAGAGGGTAACGTACGCGAGTAATAACTATATATGTTAGCTGATAGAAATTAGAAACGTATGGTTTGACTAGCTTTTGATCATCCTACTCTCTCTCTCTCTCTCTTTCTCTCTCTCTCTTTTTCTCTATCTCTCTATGTCTACCTCTCTATTTCTCTATTTTTCTATCTATCCTCAATATCTTTTTTCCTCTTGCATATTCAAAAGGTTTTTTCAGTTCCATTTGATTGAATATTATAAGTTGTTGATCAATTAGATTAAAGCGTTCTTCTCGCAAGATATCAATCATCGAATATCATCATTTTCTTATCTATCTTTATTTCTAACTCTATCTCTATTTCTCTCTTTCTCTCTGTTTCTCCCTTGCTCTTTTTATTGTGCCCATCCACGTGTAAGGAGTAGTCGTCTACCTTGCAATTATTGTTTGGTGCAACCATATATAGGGCAGTTCGTTTATTACTGGCAGGATAACTCGTATTCTTCTTTACTAACTTTGAAATCACCGCGTGGTGGCCTTGTACGTATTTTTTTATCCTCTAATAATAATAATAATAATATAATAATAATAATAATAATAATAATAATATAATAATAATAATATAATAATAATATATAATATAATATATATATATATAATATATATGTAATATATATATGTATATATATATATATGTGTGTGTTATGTGTTTATGTGTGTACATTCTAGTATACAACTATTATTATTTTCTTTGCCATTGTTATTCTCTCATATCTTTTTTTCCATTTTTTTCACACATGCCACCATTCTAATATCTAATTATATTATTTTGACAGAATTCTTTCATCTTCTTCTTCTTTTTCTTCTTCCTCTTCCTTTTTCTTATTTATTTTTCTTTACGCAGTCTTTTCCAATTGTTTCATTCACGCGTATGCGAGAACACGTGAAATATTCAGTCTTTCATTTAATTTTTTATTCTTTTTTTTCCTTTTTCTTCTTTTTTTTTTTTATTTTCTTTTTTTCTTCATTATAGTTCTTACGTTCTTTAATTATTATTATTATTTTATTTTCTTTAAACTGAGTTTCTTTCTTGCTTTCTTCTTTTTTTTTTTTTTGTCATTTTCTTTTTACCCTCTTTTCGTTTAAATCGCAAAATTATTATACTTCGCTAACATATTATGTGGTTTTTTCCTTTTATACTTGCACGAAAATATTATGCTAAGTTCTGGTATTTTTTTTCTTCCTTCGATTTAAAATCCGTAATAATAATAAAAATAATAATAATAATAATTATTATTATTATTATTATAATTACTATTATTATTAATTGCAATAATCATAATCATAATAGAATAATGATAATGAAAATGACAATGATAATAAGGATGACTATGATGACGATGACGACGACGATGATGATCATCATCATGATAATAATAATAATAATAATAATAATAATAATAATAATAATAATAATAATATGTTGTTGATGTTGTATGCTTATAATTTAAAGCCACAGATTTCGATGTCACACCGCAGAAAAATTTCTATATATATATATTTATGTGTATATATATATATATTATTATTATTATTATTATTTTTATTCTTCTTCGTCATTTAACTTTTACTTCCACATACATACATACGAGAGACATCACTCTAATCGTATTACATTAGACTAAGCATCTTCTTCTTCTTCTTTTTTTATTTTAATTAATTAAGGCCCTTACGTCCGTTATTATTATTATTATTGTAATACTAACCCGCGACAGTCTAAAACACTTGTTCTTCTTTTTTCTCTTCTCTCTCACTTTTTCTCTCTTTCTCTCTCTCTCTCTCTCTCTCTCTCTCTCTCTCTCCTTTTTTTTTTGTTCTTTTTTTAACTTGGTTTCTTTTTTTGTTTAAAATAAGAAAAATATAACAGTCAGTACAAATACTTAGGAATTCACGAGATCTGCGCGCAAATTACGAAGCATACACGCGATTATACATTTTTATTTTTGTTCTCAACGCTTTGCGGGAACGTAGTTGCTTTTTCTTTTTATATATGTGTATATATATATATATATGTGTATACATATATACATATATATAAAAAGAGATATATAGCTCACGAACGGTAATATCATGAGCCTTATTCTTTAAGTATATTTTTGCTTTGCTTTTTTTTTTTTGCCTTTCTCTAGAGACAGAATATTGTTAATAACAACAGTTGGTGGTAGCATTAGCAGTAATAGTAATAATAATAGCAATAGGTATAGCAGCAATAGCGGTAGTAATAGCAATAGCACAGTAGTAGTAGTGATAGTAGTATAGTATAGTATAGTAGTAGTAAGAATAGTAGTAGTAGTAGTGTAGTAGTAGTAATAGTAGTAAGTAGTAATAATAGTGTGATAGTAGTTATAGTAATATAGTAATAGTACTTGTAGTGATAGCAGCAGCAATAAAAATAAAAAGAAGTAAAATCAGTCCATATTCATTTAAAAAAAAATTATTACATTACATTACTATAATGTGTCCTGGCTTAAAATCAGACGAATTCCATTTCCTGAAATGGATAACACGAGAAAAATAATATTGCAAATATCGCACGGCAGAGTTTTCACATCCTTTTTTTTCGTGCACTATCTCTCCCTCTCTCTCTCTCTCTCTCTCTCTCTCTTCCTCCCATTTTTTCTTTTCTTTTTTTTTTCTTTGTATTTTATACGATTTTATATCTCTTCCTTTCTTTCTTTCATCCCTTCTTTCTTTCTCTTAAAATCCTATTGTGTGTATACATATACATATATTTATATATATTTTATTCATATATTTTTTTTTTATTTTTTTATTTTTTTTTTTTTCTTCTATAGATGCAGCTAAGTCAAGGAAAGAATCTATCTTTCTAATAGCATTTGGCTCGCCAAATTCTGTCAGTTTCATATAACAGTAGAATTGCATCGGATATAATAAAAAATATGATTCAC
Organism: Vespula pensylvanica; assembly: GCF_014466175.1. Lineage (NCBI taxonomy): Eukaryota > Metazoa > Arthropoda > Insecta > Hymenoptera > Vespidae > Vespula > Vespula pensylvanica. The sequence continues at coordinate 2,767,745 of NC_057701.1, read as the reverse complement.
ATATATATATTTTGAGTCATTTATGATCACGTCGCCCACATACTTATGACCTCATCTTTTCTTTTAAACGCAATCATCTCAATTGTCAAACATTTATTTTTTCTTTTTTTTTTTCCCTTTCTTTCTTTCTTTCTTTCATCTTCTTCTCCTTCTTCATTTGGTAGTGTTATTAAAGCGTGAGAGTGTAATGTTATATTTATATTATTATCGCAATAAAATATGCGAATATATATATATATATATATATATATATATATATATATAAAATGTCATTTGTCATTACCGACCAATTTCAATTTCATTCGCATCTCCATTTTCATCGATTTCAAAATTCACCGCATATACTTTTTTTTTTTTTTCTTACCCATCTCGCCCTTCCCTTTTCTTACCCACTTTTGGCAATGATTGATTATTTGAACAAGTATTAATGTATGATTTTTGTTTTCTTTTCTTTTTCTTTTTTCGTTTTAGACGGAACTTACGATACGTCCATTAATACGGCTACGGAGGAGAAATGTTCTTTTAGACTTCACCGAAACCACCGATCGCTTGCTCGGTCATTCTCAAGCAGAGAGATTCAAGACTTGAATTTATTTCCGGTTCTGTTGTTTCCGGTCCACTACCACCTCCTCCTCCTCCTCCGCCACCACCACCACCACCACCACCACCACCTCCTCCTTGACCAAGAAAATGATCTCTTGGTGCACTATATGTTCGTTGCAACGTTCTTTGAAGTTGCTGAAATAAGTATGAATCATGAAAGAACAAACTAAAAACAAACTAAAAACAACAAGAAAAACAAAACAACCCGAAGGAAAAAGACAAAAAAGCAAGATAATTATTTATTTAATATTTATAGAGAAATAATTTACCTCCAAACTGTTCTCCTGTAAACTAGGTCTTTTCTCAGCTGTATGTACTGGACGTAAGTTATTCTGATTCATAGTTTGGATCTGATTATTTTGTATATACGGTGTAGATATACTATTTCTATGTGGACTGACGGTAAAAGAATTGTTATGTGAATGAGTGTTGTGAATGTGACTCAAATTTAAACTCGGTTTTCTATTGTGTTGTTGGAGGTTACAAAATCTCCGATTATTATATCCATAATTATATTGCCACCTGAAATATAATGATTAGAATCAATTCAATAATTGTTCATACGCGCGCGTGTGTGTGTGTGTGTGTGTGTGTGTGTGTGTGTGTGTGTGTGTGTGTGTGTGTGTGTGTGTGTGTGTAAATATATTGATTATAATATATAAATCGGTTTCATACTTTGGTGTGGGTCGTGGATTGCCAAGTCTACTACGCCATTGTTGTACCTTCTCCTTTTGATTTGGAGTAAAGCAGTCATGTTGCAATACCTTTTCTAATATATTAATGCATGCACATAAAATTCCATCGTCTACACTATCCAGTGCCAGTCTACTACAAACTGTAAGTTTAATTATCGTGTTAACAACTTTGAAAAATATCAAATGTAATTAACAGAAAGAAATCAACTTACGTTTTCCAAGAACTTTCGTAAATTGCGCAGGTATATCCTGAGGATCACTTTCCTGACTTGGTTTTAAAGGTGTCGCTAATATGGTCTTCAATTCATCAAGAGTATTGACAAGTAGTATAGGGCCTTGTGAAAATGAAGTTCCTTGTGTACCATCACGAGTTGGTTGTAATAGATCTTTTTCTAAATTAACAAGAGTCGTGTAACGTTGTTGCAATTTAGCAATCGAAAGAGCTAATTTATGTCTGGCTCCTTTTGTTACACCTTGTTCGGCTAATTGTTCTTCTGTTAGTTGTAACATTTCTTCGTAACTTAGTGTAACAAACAAGTAGCTGTATTTGTGCAGGCGTAATGTCTTAAGCCATGATGGTACATCTACATTTGGAATTTTATCAAAATTAGTTGGATCTTTTTTATAGCAATTAATTGGCACTCGTGTAACAAAAGCTATATATTTTTAATATATACCTTTCATTCCACTTGCCAATGTACGATTCGAAGCTTCATCTAAACGACCCTCACTACCGCTGCTTGCACAAGAACTCTGTGGACTAAGAGGACCTAAACCTATTAGATTGCCTATAAAAAGAATTATATTTGCATTATTACGTTTTCGTTGTGTAATGGACGAATGATTAGAAAAATTTAGTTTATTATTGAACTAACTGGTATGATCTCCAGAAATACTAAAACTGCGTGGTTTGTGTCTTGTGGAATTATTTGCGTTATTGCTACGATCAACGACTTCAAGATGATGTGGTGGTGCAACTGGAGGAGTTAAACTGTTTGAACGACGTTGACGAGTTAAGGGAGGAGGAAATTGTAGATTAAATGTAGTAGTTGGTTGTGTGCCAAACAAATGTGTTTGTTCGTTTGATTGTTGTTGTTGTTGCTGTTGTTGTTTAGAACTTCTTTGCCATACATTATCCCACCTTTAAAACAAAATAATGTCAAAATACTTATATCACTTATTATATAAATAATAGCAAAATGTAAACTATATCCAATAGAATATATAATTCACCTAGTTGAGGTGTTTGTATATTCTTCGAGACTATGAATAGATGGAGTGCCACTGATACGTTCTTCGAGATGCCTTAGCCATTGGGTTAACGAGCGTCTGTCTTGACTAGTTATAGCAGGGTGAATTAACGTGTAACTTAGCAACTGCTGTGTCTGTTCTGTATATTGACCCGTGGTCACACAATGACTCACTAACTCAGGTATTGCAACAAGATAACATTGTTTGCACTCTATATTTCCAGGCCTTAAAAGCGGGAGATGTGTTAAAAGTTGATTGATTGCAACTTCAGTCGATTCTGACAGTAATGAATTAATGAAAGCTGCAATTTGGAAATTTTTGTTAGTAAAATAAATTATCCAAAAATTTTTATGTTTTCAAATAAATTTTGTTAGATCATTACCTGGATTGTTAGCATTCAATTCTTGCGTATCCAACTCAGAAACAGAGTGAAGAGAATGTTGTACAGCCTGTGCCAGAAATCTTGCTTGAACAGCTGGGATGCGACGAAGTAGAGCATAAAGTACCACGGTTTGTTCGCACTCGTTCCACTGAGAGAATACCCTAGTAAGTTCACCCACTTGTTCACAAAACAGAGCACCCGGAGACCACTTCATTTTATATCACACGTAAGCTTGTAAATAAGTTGTAAAACGTTTATGATCATGCAAGTCACTAAGGCTTCAGAGCAGAGGTTATACAGATGATCTTCTATTAAAATCTACGTTGTTCCGAGATTACTCTGTAGCAAAAGAAAATATTCTTATATAAATTTATTCTCCGTCGACGATATACAAAACAAAAAAAAGTTAATAAAAGAAAAAATGCTTTCCACATAAACCATAAAAAAGAAGGGAAAAAAAAACAAAAAAAAAAAAAATGAGAAATATCTATTCTATTTGTGATACAAACCACAGATACCATATATTCGTATCACATCTCATCTAAATTAAGAACAAAATAAGAAAACTAATTCCTTGACCTTTGTGGAAGCAAAATAAAATAGAATGAAATAAAAAGAGAAGCAGAAAAATAAAAATAAAAAAAAAGGAAAAAAAAAAGGAAAGAAAAAGAAAAAGAAAAAGAAAGAAGTACATATATCCCGAAATAACAAGTCGTCAACGTGCCGATTTTAACCGTCGATTATACAATCCAAATAATAAGACATTAAAAGACCAATTAAGAAAAAATCGAACGAGAATATCCCCGGCATAAATGACAGTTCATTTACGTTAAGAAAGGTCAGTTGTTCGAGCTCCGAAAGCATCGTTAAAACTTTCTATACTTCCTAACGAGAACATATCGGTTCAAATGAAAAAAGGTCAGCCGGATAAACGCAATACTAACAGTTCCTAACAATTACATATCGTGAAGGCGTTGTAAGAAAAGAATAGGGGAGAGAGAGAGAGAAAGAGGGAAAGAAAGAAGGAGAGAGAGAGAGAGAAAGAAAGAAAGAAAGAAAGAGAGAGAGAGAGATGGAGATAGATAGAGAGAGAGAGAGAGAGAAAGATGGAGAGAGAGAGAGAGAGAGAGAGAGAGAGAGAGAGAGAGAGAGAGAGAGAGATGGAGATAGAGAGAGAGAGAGAGATTAAAAGAGAATATTTAAAAAAAGAAAAAAAAATAGATATATTTATAGCCTACGACGTACTTTTAACTCAGAACTTCAAATCGGTAGACACACACACACACATACACATACACACACACGTTCCACTTTACTTATGTTACGTTAAGAGTATAGTATAGAAGACGACGCGACAACGAAGACGAAGACGACGACGACGACGACGACGACGATGGTGAACCAGCAAGGGGATAGGATACGGCATAACCTTAAAAACAGCATCGCCGTGTATACGACTCCGCATCAAAGATATACACCGATAAGAATTCCACTGAGGTCAAGTTTGTTTACCCCGCGATGCATGTGTATTTATAGCCTTCCTGCTGGGAGCCGCGTTCGGCGGTGCAATGGCATCGTTAGAGACCGCCCTACACACATATGACTGTTATAACGACCGATAAGATAATTTTCTTCTTTTCTTTTCTTTTCTATTCTATTCTTTTTTCCCCCTCTTTTACTCCTTCTTTCTATCTTTATTCTACCAACTTCCTTTTCTCTTTCTCTCTTTCTATTTAAAAAAAAAAAAAAAAAAAAAAAGAACTAGAAATAAAAAATAAAGAAAAATAAAGAAAGAATTCGAGTCGACACGAGTGTCCTCTCGTAAAAAGAAAAAGAAAAATGTAGAAATGTTTTCTAATAATAATAATAACAACAACAACAACAATAATAATAATAATAATAATAGTAATAATAAATAAATAAATTAATTAATTAATTAATCTCGAGAAAGATGACGCACAAGAGAAAAGCTGCTAAGTTTGTTCGTATTTACAGTAGGATCGTGTTACACGGTTCTCGAATCGTGTTTTTAAACATATCCAAGACAATTCCGTGAATTTTGAATGTGGTACGTAAGTTGATAAGTCAAAGAGACAATTTTGATGATAAGAGATGAAGATAGAAATGTAGAAGAGATTTTGCTAGAGGGTTTAGTAGAAGAACGAACGGAGAAAAACAAGAAGACGCAAAAAACGATAACCCAGGAACGAAGTCATGTCCGATGATTATCGTCATCATCGTCGTCGTCGTCGTCGTCGTCATTGTCATCATCGTCATCGTCGTTGTCGTCTTCGTCATCATGATTATGTCTTTTTGAAACAATACTAATACGAACGTTTTTTCTATATACGTTATTTCTATAATCACGTCCAAAGGACAATTTTAGGATTCGAATGTTTTCCTTTTTTGTGTATGTATATGTGTGTTTTTTTTTCCTTACGTTTATATCCTATAAGCTTGCTTTCTCCCCTCCCCTCCAACCCCCTCTTAATGTCATCCCCCCACCCCTCAACACCCTCGTTCGTTGGCGGCTCTGATATTCGGCCATTGAGCCCGAAACAGACAAACACAATTCGGTGATACTCGCCGCTTCTCGTTAGTCGTCCGAATATATGTATGTATATAATCGTCGAAGGATAAATGCCTTGTGTTTCAATTACCGTTCTCACTCTCTCTCTTTCTCTCTCTCTCTCTCTCTCTTTCTTTCTGTCTCTCTCTCTTTCTCTCTCTCTAGACTCGCAGCTGATGATCGTCGTCCTTTAACGCGTTAATTATATCGGCGTTACTCGTTTCGCGCGATAACGAGAGGATACAACGCGGTTATAACATGTTTTTTAACTCGGCGTCGATTCGAAGTGAGAAAGATCCATCCACCACATGCGATTCGGTGGGCCTACGTGACCACACTGGTTCGTTGTCGTGATCGAAACTCGCCGACTCTATGACTTCTCTCATTGGTTCTGATATATCACTTCGTATCAACCAATCATAGAACGCAACGGGGCGCGGTTCGTTTATCCAAAGTTCGTCGACCGGTTGACTTAACGATGAATACGAGTCACGTGATTGGTTCACCATACCATTACGATTGGCCTATCAAATCTTTGGCGGTTTGACACTTTTCAAATTGTTCTTAACGCGTTTCTGCGCGCCCTGTGAGCTCGACATATGACGGTAAAAGATATCGACGAAGATAACCTTCTTCACGCTTTTGTCACGTTTGTAAATATATTTATGTAGATTTTTTTTTACTGTACAAACACAATGTCATTAAGGTCGCGTCAATGTTAATTTCAAAATTGTACGTTTCTCGACAGAAAATCCTTCAAAGATTTTTGTTATGCGATCAATCCAAGTTATTTATTTCTTTCGCCAATTAACAAAACTATACATTCTCTACAATCTCTTGCCGTACTTTTCTTGTTACAATAAAATTTAACATAATGGAATTTTTAATGTATAAGACTATTTTAATATGTTTAGTCAAAAATTTGTTTTTCTTTTTCTTTTTTTTTTTTTTCCCATTTAATACCATTATGTTATATTATTGCACATGTTCTTATAATTAGACAATTTTTATTGTATCACTTTACATCTTCGTGCTGTTTTCAGTTTTCTCGATCGACCAATCTGTTACTAAAGAAAGTTTGTTAATTTTTATTTACACAATATAAACGTACAAGCATATATTAAGAATAAAATTCAACATTTATCATGAAATCGGAACAACGTTTGAAAGCGTCTTTAACAAATTATATTGCATCATTATATTTATCATAATAAATCACATATAAATAACATTCTTTTTTTTTTTTTGTAAAGACCTTTCAATTGACATTTACATTTGGCAAGATCGATTTGATTTCATGACAAAGTTGATATCTCCATGTAATTTATTAGAAAGAAAAAAAAAATAACAAACTTAATACTTATACCGATAATTGACACAAGTTGAGAAATATTTCTTATATACGGCAATGGATTTATACTAAAAGATTTAGATATACAGATCTTAAACTCTACTGTGCACTATAAAATATTAAGTATTAAATATTTTCTCCCATTCCATCACTCTCGGTAACAAGAGCACGCTCCAATATAACCCTGCCTTCCTTGTATCGTTGATTATCGTCCGTTGCAAACTCATACACCCACCCAAGTTTAGCATCACAGTTTTTGCAGCTGACATCTCGTACCATGTGACGTCCAGTTAACATCACTCTATCTTGTACCTCGCTGTGTACCATATAACAATAGTTAGATGGTAAAAACAACAAAGATGATTCTTACAAACGTTTTATTAAATAGTACTGATTAAGCTTACTTCTAATATCATTGAATAATGAATTTCAATAAATCTTAATAAAATTGTTGAGGGATATTGGTTAAAAAAAAAAAAAAAAGAACAAGAATTTGTTTAGGTAATAAATAATTTTAGTACATAAAACAAGGTGTTTACAATATTAAAATGATGATATATAAAATAATAAAAGAGATAAAAGTTAGACGTATTCTATACCTGTAATTAAGGTTGACAACTTTATTAAAGAGAAAAGCTCGACCAGTTGCTCCTGTGAAACGAGTACTGATCAGCTGTCCTCGGTTTGTTAAATTTGTGTCACAGGAAGCACAAGAAAAAAGACGCGTGCCACCGATGTGTTCCAAAAATATTACCCCCATTTTGAAGTTTGTTTATTAGGAAAGAGCTAACGTATGTATTGTTAATTTTTACTCTCGAACGTTCAAATAAAGAGAATAATAATCACACGGATGTTGCAACCAAACACTCGACACATTTAAACTACGTTAAGTACGTACGATGTGAGTTAATACTACGATACTGATGTACACATTTCACCGACGAAACGTAATATTAGTTCTATTTCACAACCGAGATGGCGCCATTCTGATATTCATTTATTTTTCTTTTTGACATTTTCAACAGGTTCTATTTTTCATCTACTAAAAATATTACTATACAATTTATATTTTTCATACATTTTGTATATAATATAATGACGTGACATAGTAATTTTTTTTTTAAATATATTTGGAAATTTTTTATAAGAAGTAACATGATAGAAAAGGAGATATATTAATTTGTAGTTTTGACTTTAAATTTGTTAGATTCATCTTCCCTTTTCTTTTTTCTTTTCTCTCTTTTTTTTTTTTTTTATGATCAGAAAAGGTACAAGAACGAAATTTATTAAATGATTTTTACATAGAGATATTCGATAATAATCTTTATTACATCAAAATATTGTATCTTTATTATTCATATAAATGGTATACAATATGTTACAAATACGTATGTATACATATTTATGTAAATTATATATTTTTTGTTTATTTTTTTTTTATTTTTGTTTTCCTTTTATAGAGCTAGGTACATAGATCTTTGTGCAGTAAAATTCGAAACATATTTTTCTAAATTTCTTTGTAGTCAGAGCTTTAAAAGCTAGGCTGTTTTTAACTTTATCAATGAAGTACCACAGAGTACTTACAAGTAGAAAACTTGGAACATTTGAATATAAAAGCCAGAAAGTGGTCGCAAGAGTGAAATGAATCGAAAATATATTATTGGTCATTATTTAATTGGTATATTCACTTCTCTTCTTAAAGGCACATTTGAAATATAATCAGTACACTCCCTTGTTTGTTTAAACATTTTTTTATAACATTAAACTTCTTAAGAGATATATAGAATTATGTTTCCAATAAAATAAAATGATATAAGGACAGAAAAAGGGAGAGAGAGAAACACAATAGAAAAATATAAAATATAAAAATTTCTCTAGCCAAAATCACAGACGAGTCTCTTACTTTCTCCAACAAAGCACAGAGTCGCATTTTCATGGCCATAACATTAAATATATAATAGTTAGTCGATATAAATATTATAAATATGTAATATATATATATGTATATATATATATATATATATATATATATATGTATATATGTAAGTAGTCTTATGATTAAACCGCACGCCTACATGCATATGTACATGTTCTGAATAATATTGCAGAGACCTAATTATTACATTTAGTAATATTAATCTTTTCTGCATTAGATACTTTTAACAGTTCATGTACTTGAGCATGTATATTTACATGTACACGTGTTCATACACATGTAAATAGTTATATATATATATATATTTAATTTGATTACATCGATTTTTGATGTCCAGGTCATGAAGAATTTTTTTTCCCATAATACTGCACCTATTCCTATGTACACCACACTTTTATATAGAACATAAAGAAAATCTAGAAAAGTATTCGTTTAGAAATAATAATAATATTAATAATATTAATAATAATAATAATAATAATAATAATAATAATAATAGTAATAATAGTAATAGTAATAATAGTAATAATAAATTAAAAAAAAAAAAAAAGAAAAACCCGAGAAAAAAAGATATTTGAAAAGCATCGATTGTGCCATTATTATTACTTTTGTTATTATTCAAAATTAATGATGTGAAAATATTTCTCATTATATTATTATATTCTAAACTCTTATATTCTTCATAAATTCTTCTTGTTCTTTCATTGTCTCTCGATAAGAAAAATAGCATTATTCAGATTTTATTCTAAGTCAGTACTATACTTCAGTCAGTTTAGGTACATACATAAAAGTCTCGTCTGTTTCTGTCCTGTATTGTACAACTTATGTTACGAAATATCGAGGATTTTTCAAGGCAACATATTACAATATATCCTCGTTTATATGCTATTGATACAATTTATACACACACATATATATGTATATATATATATATATATATATATATATATATATTCTTTTTTTTTATGATAAAGTGTTTAAGAATCTTATATGAAATGTAGATAAAAATTGATGCATTTACTCTCATTCGTAAATGCTGATCGATCAACAGAACTTCATAAAACATTATAAAATATTTCCTGATAAAAGATTAATCAACGTGAAACGTTACACAACTTATATAGAATATTACATGCAACTAGAAGCAATGTAAACAAAAAAAAAAAAAAAAAATTTATGTTCCTACAAAATACAAACGTAACGTAATTACTTCTTTGCTACACAATGTAAAAGACATAATCTAATTCAACCACTATATACTATAATAATGGAGCAATTTCATGGAATCAAAAAAGTTAATTTCTTTCTATACATTTAAATGATTAAAGAATTCATTATTATAGTGGTTGGATAATATTAATAAGAAAATAATTTTAGTAATGAATATTAAAGATAGTAACAATAATAATAATAATAATAATAATAATAATAATAATAATAATAATAATAATAGTAGTAGTAGTAATAGTAATAGTAGTAGTAGTAGTAGTAATAGTAGTAGTAATAGTAGTAGTAATAATATAATAATAATAATAATAATAATAACCATAATTATAATAATAATCACGTTAGAAATATTATGATATTTTTTTTTTACGATAATAACACTTGTATCAGAAACTTTAATAATCCTGCGGTGATAGTAAATTATATTGATAATAAAATTTAATAACACCTTGTTCCGTGTAGCACAAATATTAAACTTATGCATGATTGTGGGTTCAATAGTTAAGCATTATTTTTGGTAAGTTTTGTTCTATTGGCGGCAACCGCTGCAAGACATGCCAATGCTTCCAGGTCCGGTGATGCACACCATGCTATCAATATTTGTAGAAATAATTAAATTCTCTACCTAACTAAAAAACAGCTAATGTTGGAGTAAGAGAGCGTAAATATAATAAATATGAGAACAAAATAAAGATCTACAAAACTCATGATTTGAAAGAATCACGTTATTTGAGATTAATTAAATTGTTCCCTTTCTTTCTCTTGTTGAAACATGGTATATGTATATGTTATCTCTTATATTATATTAGCAAAGTAGAAGTAAAATTGATAAGAGTATTGGATTTTTTGAGAAATTTTCGTTTCTAATATCACAATTGAAAAGATTTTTATAAAACGACGTCGTAGAAAGTATAATAAAAGAAAAAAATGTACCGTTGATAAATATTAAATGTTGTATGTATCGTTGATAAATATTTTAAATACGAAAATTCCTCAATTAATTGAATTGAGTCTTCGTTATAGCACTCGATGTACGATATTATTCTTATTAAATCGTACTTACTCTTTGATTCTTGATTTCCAGACATATTGGAAGTAGTTGTCGCTGCTGCATTACGTGTAATGCTTTGCTTTCGTGCTTTTCTTTTTTGACTTCCTACCAAAAGTGACTTTTCACCGTCTTCTGTTGTATGTAATTCATTTTTATTATTTTGTCTATTGCTTTGACTGTTATTGAAATTAACATGGCACCATTTATTTGTATTCAGTTTTTGCAAAATCTTTTTCTTGTTTATACGCTGTTGTTTTTTCTTTCTTTGAAATTCTTCTAAACTTAAGGAAGGTAAAGCTTCAATTTTTTTTTCTAAATTAAAATCCCTAAACATAAAAACAATAATACGTTAGGAATTAAATCTATTTTATTATTCCTTTTTGCAAAAAGAAAAAAAAAAAAAAAAAGAATAGCAGAATTATACTGCTTTCTTTCATCTCAACTTACTCAGCACGAAATCTTTTACGTGTTGTCCAAGGTCCAAAATCCACTTCACTTTCTGCATCTTCCGTTTCTGTTTCTTCCGGTTTTGAAGCTTTCATATTTCCTTCAGCACTTTAAATAAATAATCACTTTGTCTCATATGTCGAATAATTCGAAGCAATAAGACCGAAAAGTTAAAAGTTTTACCTTTCCACTAAATGTTCTAGTTCACCACGTGAACTATTTCCACCTTCGCTACTTAAAGAATCAGTTTTTTCACTAATATTGGAAGATATGGAATTTCTTCTCTCATTTATTCGCCCTTCAGGACTAATAATGTAAATTATTTCGATTAGAAAATATCGTCACTCTTATATTACGAATAGCACATAATATCATACAAATATAACTCTTTACCTATACGACGTTGTTGATTTTTTTCGTTTATTATTTTGTCCAGATGGTCCGATATGCCTAATATGTTCAGCTAAAAATTTTTGATACCGTAATCCTTTGCAGGTTCTTTCACCTCTGTAATTATTTTCTTCAGAATTAGCATTTGAGTCCAGGAATGAGTTTGCCACGTGTTTTTCTATATGCTGTAAATTTAATAATTTTTTCAAAACAGAACATATTATGAAGATATAAATTCTATATAAACAACACTAATTATAACAATTAATAATATAATTTATACCGTTGTATGTTGTTCATTGTTATTTGATTCAGAATGCTTCCTTTTCTTTTCATTAAAAAGATCAACTTTGCATTCGTTTTTATGTTCAAGAGCAAGAAGCAATTCTGGATTTCTCTTTTTAGGGGGTTTTGGTGCTGTAACTTCTTTTTCAGGAACATCATTGTGAGTCGTTAATTGCTCTTCGGTTAATTGCACCTTTTGCGGAGTAAAAAGAGAGCTAAGGCCACCAATTTGAGATTCGTCTGCTAACTTGCCTGGCTGTATGGCCTGACCATCTTTATTATCTGAATTTGTATAATCGGAAGACTCGTATTCGGATTTGACACTTTCTGTAGCCTGGTCCACGGTTTCTATTTCTTGCTTTTTATTTGTAGGTCTTGTAGCAAAAGTACGTAAAGGAGGAGCTGGTAACTTGTACCATTTGAAATCAGGGTTCGCTTTTAAGAAGGCATCTTTGTACTAAAATTATAGTAATAATATTAATAACATGGAATGATTATTAGTTTTAAAAATTATTTAAATTACATGTGTTATTAAATTTGTTAAATTATTAAAAGAGAGATAAAGCCTAAACCATATTTTTAATTATTTCTTATTTGTAAACTTGTTAAAAATATTTACCTCCTGTGCTAAATTCTTATAGGTACGTTTTTGATCTGGATTAAGTGTTGCCCACCATTCTCCAAGAACTCTTGTAACCGCACGATTTTCTAAGTGTGGAAATCCAGATCGTACGGATCCTCTATGTCGCTTACAAAAAATTAAGAATGCATTCATTGGTCTTCTTGCATGATGAGCCGGTTCTCGCCAATCTTTGGGTTCCTAAATTATAGATATAAATAATTACAATATTAATTTAACAATAATATCATAAAAGAAACTATGTTATTATATAGAATAATAACATACAATAGTATACAGCGTATTGTTAAAAAAATTGACTTCCTATAAACAATTTCTGTTTGCTAAATAATATCCAGCAAATTATATATAGTAGCATTAGAACGCATGCTGATGTAATTACAAGAACACTACTGCTATATATATATATATATATATGTGTGTAGAATTGTTTTGAAACACTCATCAATCAAAAATAAGATTGTTCCTCAATGTTATCACACAGATATCAGTAATAATTCTTTATTAAAAGGCATCACTGAAAACTTATAATCCGTATAATAAAATTAATAACAATACATATAAATTTTCATTAGGAATCAATAAATTATTATCAAAAATTAATATTCAATAATTTGCAATGTATATTCTTATATAAAAAAAAGAGATACATTGACGCTTGAAATAAAATTCTTGTTTCATAAACAACTTCTCTGATAAATCTGGAAGTAAATCGACACATATTCTCAAAGAACTAACAATAAGTACAGCTATAAACAAATCTCCGTAATCGCATGTTGAATCTAATCTTTCTGAAATTAGAAGGAAGGATAGAAAAGAAAAAAAAAGTAAAGAAACTATAAAAGTTTTGAATGCTTTTTAATGACGACACAAAAATAATATACGTATATATTGGAGAGAGAGAGAAAGAGAAAGAGAAAGAGAGAGAGAGAGAGACAGAGAGAGAAAGAAAAAAGAAAATAACATTAAAATGAAACAACTTGAATTTGAACACGAACAACTGATGTAAGATTACGTGTACCGATAAGCCATTTAAACTTATCAGTACAGTCAATAAGAAGAAGTCAATCTCGATGACGGTACAACGTGACGAGGACGACGATGACGACGAAAAAAAAAGAAATAACAGAAAAGAAAAGAAAAGAAGAAAAAGGAAAGAGAAAAAGATTTCTTGCATTTTTCTCACACGATGCACTGTCCACCATTGTGTTTCGACTCGCGAAACTTATTTAAAATGTCGCATAATAAAAAATTGTCGCGTCATGAAAAAATGCAAATGAAGAACGATACCATTTTGTGTGCCAGCTGATCTGTATTTTTTGTTCTTTCTTTTGTTTTTTTCTTGACGTTACATCAATCTCCAAAAAAAAGCTTCATCGCGAAATTCTTCTTTAATTTCTATAAAAAAAAAAAAAAATAATAATAATAATAGTAAAAAATAAAAAAAAATACAAAAAAAAACTAAATAAGTAAAAAAAAAAATAAAAATAAAAAACAAAGATAAAACAAAATAAAAAAAAAATAATACAATTTATTATACTATAATATATTATAGTAGATCTCCTTTTTTTTTGTTCAACGTCTCTTAAGAGATACATACACACACGCACACACACACACACTGAATGATCCGGACTCAGAGACGTCCTTTTCGTCGTTGCAACAGCAGACACAACACGACGAACGTTGTATAAAGATGAAAGAGAAAACAAGATAGGCAGAAAAAAGATGCATATATATATATATATATATATATATATATATATAAAACAACAAAGATTCGTTCGTCATTCATCGACAAAATCACACATATGTTGGTATTCATATTAATTTTCACGTTAAAACTATATATATATCAATATATTTATATATATATACGTATATATATGTATATATACACATTAGTTTTTCTCTCTTTTTCTCTCTTACGTATCATTTAATTCGTCTTTCGTCTTCGGTATGATAGGCTTAAGGACGACGTAATAATATCAGAAAAGATAACGAAAAAAAGAAAAAAGACTATTGAAAAAAATAATAAAGAAAAAATAATAATAATAGTAATAATAGAAAGAAAGATTAAACAAATAAAAAATTAATAAAAATAACTCGAAAAATATACGTAGTCCTTTCCCTATTACCGATCAGTGAAAAATAAACGGCAGCAACGATTAGTAATAAAGAAGTGTAGTGGGGGTAAGAGAGAGAGAGAGAGAGAGACAAATAGATTAGACAGATAGAAAGAGAGAGAGAGTGAGAGAGAGAGAGAGAGACATAGATAGACAGAGAGAGAGAGAGAAAGAGAGAGAGAAAGAGAGAGAGAGACATAAGTGACGATAGAAAATTCTCGTCGAAGAAAATTTTTATTTATTAAATTTATGTATCGAGTAATGTTAGAAAATAAGATAGATAGATATAAATATAGAACACGAAAGCATAGAAAGAGAAAGACAGACAGAAAAAGACGAAGACAGAGAGAGAAAAAGAGAGAAATACGTTGATTGCACCATCGTACGGCAAAATTCGCGCATAACACGCACAGTTGAGAGAGAGAGAGAGAGAGAGAGAGAGAGAGAGAGAGAGAGAGAGAGAGAGAGAGAGAGAGAGAGAGAGAGAGAGAGAGAGAGAGAGAGAGAGAGAGAGAGGTGTGATTCCCGTCGAGATTCTCTTTTCTGACGTTTTCCGTTCAAAGAGACGAGCAACGAAGAAAAACAAAATAAGTAATAAAATAAATATAAATATATCCATATATATACGTATATACATATATAACCAAAGAGAGAGGGAGAGAGAGAGGGAGAGAGAGAGGGAGAGAGAGAGCGAGAGAGAGAGAGAGAGAGAGAAAGAGAGAGACAGACAGAGAAAGAGAAAGAGAGAAATAAAAAAGAGGAAGAATAGAGAAATATTTAATAGAAAGACGGTGCTCGTCTCTGGTGGAAGATGATCGGCTCGGAAAACGAAAACTCACACTGACGTCACGCATTTTGTACGAACTCCCTCAGTTATGACACCGTCCGTCGAAACCGTTCGCGACTGACAGCTGCTCGTGCTGGATGTAAATACTGTCTGAACGAAGAAGAGAAAGAGAGAGAGAGAGAGAGAGAGAGAGAAAGAGAGAGAGAGAGAGAGAGACAGGGAGAGGGAGAGAGAGAGAGAGAGGGGGTAACGAAGAGGTGGTAGGTAGGCAGGTAGGTATGGTGGGGGAAGAACGAACGAACGAGCGAGAACAGAGAGAGAGAGAGAGAGAGAGAGAGAGAGAGAGAGAGAGAGAGATAAAGAGAGATAGACAAGGATCACAAGCTGGTCGCTCATTAGATTCTCTCTCTCTTTCTCTCTCTCTCTCTCTCTCTCTCTTTTTACGAGTCAATTTCATTAACGAAATTACAAAAAAAGAAAAATGTTATATATATGTATGTATGTGTGTGTATATATATATATATATATACATATACGTATTATGTAGTACAAATTGAACATGTTGAGACAAAAAAGAAGGAAAAAGAGAAAAGATAAGAGAAAAGAGCACAAAATAGATGGATTTCGTTCGTAATTATCTATTCGTATAAAGAATGAAATATGCTCGGGGAAAAATGAGAGAAAAAAATGAAAAAGAAAAATAAAAAAAAAGAAGTAAAAGCTTCAAGGTTGGGCACGTCTTTTTCGTCTTCAACGTCATACTGATCGTCATCATAGTCGTTGTAACGATTAACTTTTACTAAATTTTTTCATTCAACAAAAGTTGCCAAGAGAAACAGAAAGAGAAAGAGATTGAGAGATAGAGAGATAAAGAGATAGATAGAAAGATAGAAAGAGAGAGAGAGAGAGAAAGAGAAAGATAGATAGAGAGAGAGAGAGAGACGGAGACGGAGCATTGGGTGTATATGTGTGTGTGTGTGTGTGTGTGTGTGAGAGAGAGAGAGAGAGAGAGAGAGAGAGAGAGAGAGAGAGAGAGAGAGAGAGATGACGACGTGAGCGCTTGACTTTTGACACAAAGTCAAACACACGACCAGATTCTCTTACGTTCGCGGTATTTTGATATTATCGAAAAAGAAATATGATCGTATATATTTAACGTTGAAAGTACGGTTATAAGTTTTATTCATTAATAATCCACAATCCTCGATCGTTTTTATTCTTCTAAACAATATACTTCTGTCACGATTCACGCCTATACTCACCTTACGTTGTTGTTCGTTGGCAGCCATTTCTGATTTCACTTGACAATTCACTTTAGCGGCGCATAATAAAGATAAAGCTTCGGCACTGGCGCCTCTGTCTTCTTTTCTCTTATACACTACATATATATATATACATATCTTTCTCTCTCTTTCTATCTCTGTATACGTTTATATATATAATATCTCTCTCTCTCTCTTTCTCTCTCTCTCTCTATATATATATATATATATGTATATATATATATATATTGCAAGTTTTCTTTCTTTTTTTCTCCGATCGACTTTGTCGTTCTCTTTCTCTCTCTGTCTGTCTGTCTCTCTCTATTTTTCAAGCACAGCCCTCGTCGTTCTTCTTCGTCATGTTCCAGTGTGTTTTTGTTCAGAATATTCGACTTCTCATTGGTCCCAACGTGCACTTTCCCCACGTGGGAAGAGAATTTTTCTTTTACGTAAAAGTTGAAAAATATATTCAACAGAGAAACTAGGCGATTCAGTTCGATGGATAGATCTCGAAGATCTTTGTAAAAGATATTATCGTGAAAATGTTAAAGCTTTCTTTCTATTTCAATGATACCCGTTACATGGACGAGACACTACTGGGCTGTTTAGTGTATGGAAAACGTCAGAAAGAGGCTGCAAACGTCACTGCCACAGACCAGTCACGTGTTCCTTTAAGAACTTCAAGGGTTTCCATAGGGAAGAATTATATTACTTGGAACGGTATTCACGTCATCGACAATCTTTCGAGTATTGTTTATGTTAAATGAAATTCATATCTGGGTTGAATTTATTTCATAAATTATCTTTAGATCCTTCTTCGATTTCTCTTATATTCGCCATAACTCTCGTTTCGTCTTCTGCAATAGATATATATATATATATGTATATATATGTATATGTATATGTATATGTATATGTATATGTATATACATGTATACAAATGCATATATATATATATATCGAATGCAACGATCTTAGTCGATAAGGATGTCCACGTAGATCAAATGAGCGAGAAAACTTGTTACCCTGGCGCCATCTCTACGGTAGTATGCGAGTTCGAACGAATTGAAAGTTATGCTCGATAAATCGAATAGGATTGGTTGTATAATCGATTAAGGAACTCGCAAATCCTGCACGGTCGATAAATTAATATCGAAGAGTTAGCTACGACATCGACGTGAATTTATATTCGTTTTATTGTTAATTAACGGGGATTGTAGATCATTATTGGTAAATCGAGTTGGTAAATCGAGTGAAAAACGATGAAGAATATTATCGACGCGAGTTTATATATTTTTTATATAATTCACTAAAGATGACTCTAGTTTCGGGAATTACGTCGCGAATTTAAACCGTAATTGTACAAAGAAAATCAGTTACTTTTTGACCGTTACGGGATCGAACGGTTAAATTGAAATCGCGGAAATATCAGTGAACAATACTAAGATTTTCGACATGGATTAACATCGAAATAAGGTAATTAGTTTTCACGAACAAAGTAATTTCTAAGATTTTCGGAAATTCGGAAATTCGTATCACGATAGGAATTTGTAACGATTGTTAATAGTAAATATGAGAATTGCTATTCCCTGGGATTAATTTCGAACAATTTTAAACGATTGTTTCTCTTTCGATTTAATTCTTATCACACGTTCTATCTTACGTCTAATATTGCGAATATTTATTGCTATTGTGACACGAAACGAAAACTTGGTGTTTTTTTTTTTTCTTTTTTCTTTTTTACGTTTCCGACGAAGTCCGCCATATCGGGATAAATATCCACAAAATGGATATTTATGAACGGTGCCCTCTTCCTCTCAGTTTTTTTACAGAGAAGCGTGTAAACTCATAGCAAAGTCAATTTCCGTGGTGTTCTCTGAGAATTCAAGGTTACCGATCTACATTCCTTTGATGCATCCCTTGATAATCTCACGTACCTCCAAGGACGAACGTTTTTGTCTTATTGTGGTATTTCAATTTAATTAGACTCGATCAAAAACTCGATCATTTTCAATTCTCTTTAATATTTCCTTAAGGAGACACATTATTTCGATCGAAGAGACAAGTAATTATTTGTTAATCAATTTATTTTTTAGAAAATAATAATAATTATTATTACATTAATAGTAATAATTATGTCGTATAAATTTATTAACTATTTCTAAAATAAAAATATGTTATCTAAATCATAAAATTATTAAGATATTCACATCGAATTTGATACTTTGGAGATAGATTCTTTTTCTTTTTTTAATATTATCTCTAGTATATAAATGTTTATAAGTATTATATTAATCAGATAAAATAATAACATTTTTGCGGTTGAATTTTATCAAGTTACATTAATTTTCATGAGAAAATTATTATAATCGTATTATTAATGCGATATCAATCATCGGATAATTCGAGGTTAGATTTATTTAACTAAGAGTAATTTCCATGCGAAAATTATTCTAATAAAACAATTATTAATGCGATATTAGTGGTACGATAATTTGAGATTAGTTTTATTCGATTAATTTTCGTGAGGATATATAATAATTATGAACGAAATTATTATAATATATCATTAGCAATTATGATAATTTTAGGTTAGTTTCATTCGCGTAACGTTAATTTTCATATTCGAACAGATATGACCAATAAATATTATTTTTATTATAATATAAATAGGTTACCCCTGATTTATTTGATTATTATTATTCGTCGTTAGATATGACGTTACATTATCTATGAAATGGCATGCATATATATATATATATAATATGAAAGGAAATATATCATCACATTATATATATATATATATATATATATATATATACATATATATATACATATACAGTTCGTTTATATGGGAGAACTTTATGCTTCAATAGTTGTTCACAAAGATGCTGTAATTAAACTTGTAGTGCTTTCAACTTCCTTCGAACTATCGTTACGCATTATCTGATGTGGTTATGACCATGCTTACGATCCGGTTAATCCCGCAGATTCCATGCCTCGTGGGTTAATAATTTACGTTTCCTATTGCATTTCTTACCTTATCGACGGATTTCAGTTAAAAAAAAGACGTTATTTTAATATTAGTGTTTTGTTCTGATCGATCGATATTTTATTGTTCGTATCGATCGATCTATAAAGAATCAAATCGATGATACAAGTCTTATCATCTCAGAATATTCATTTTTAAATTTTAACCTCAAAAAAAAAAAAAAGAATGTAATAATGCATACTATTACGGAGATTATGAAATGTGTAATTTCGTAGAGATAGAGGTTAAAAAAGTTTTTAAATGATTTGAAGTATCAATTATTCCTTTCGATATTTTATTATTCATATAGAATCTAATTATATATATTGTTTTTATTTTGAAAAAAAAAACAATGCGATATGAATCATTGCTTTATCCTTTTTATTATAATTATATAACTATTAATTCAATTGATTCTTCGTGTATATACATACACGTATATATATATATATATATATATATATATATATATGTATGTATGTATGTATATTTTCAGAATACAAGTTTGATCTCTTTGAATACTAACCTCAAAAACATAAGATTATAAATGTGAATATCCAGTTAATTTTCAAATATTATTTCTCTCTGGTCTGTATGTTGTTAGGTTGATTAACTTGTATATAGCGTTTAAAACGAATTTACGGGAATTTCGTAAGCTACGAGAATCGAGTTAATAATTTAATTCTATTTTACATGGAAACATTGGAATTTAATTCGGTACTGAGTTGCGTAAGGCAATACAGGGAAAAAAAGGAAGGGCGAAATAAGAGATTTCTCATTTGTGAAAGTTTACTCATTTTATATTCTCTACTGTTAAATGAGAATAGGAATTTCAAAAAAAGAAAATAGAGAAAAAGGAAAGAGGGGGAAAAAAACAAATATATTTCAGTCGAGTAGACGTTTTCATCTTTTATAATATTATTGTTACGAATTGGTGTAATTCTCATTTTTTCACCGAGAAAACTTTTCGTACCGGACGTAATTGTTCGTAAATCTTGTTTCATTCAACAAAAAAAAAAAAAAAAAATGAAAAAAGGGCAGGAAGGAAATCCTTTAAATTACGGAAGAAGTGACTACAAATTTTAGACATTTTCCTTTTTCTTTTTTTTTTTTTTACTTTTACACATTTTTTTTAAACCATCATTTTTTTATTTTCTTTGTTTTCTCCTGGTTTTAAATACAACTGTCAAGTGATTACAAATTTGTGTGTATGTATGTATGTCATGAAGTTATGTTAGTTATAAAACGATAAATCAATTGATAGGTTATATAAAAAATTTGTGTTTTTATTAAAAATTAACCAACGAACAGGATGGATATTCATTAATTGTACGTTTGATTAAATTAGTACTACCTTTGCTAATTTGATTAAATTTAACTATAACTAATGTTTGGTTATACATTTATGTGTGTGTTTTATGTATGTATATATGTATGCGTTATAAAATGCTGTTGGCAATAACGCGATAAATTGATTGATAAATTAAAAAGAAGATTGCACGGAAAATGTTACACGTTTAAAAAGAAATTAATTATTCGAAACGTTTAAGGTTAGATATTTAACTATAGATATATTTGATTGAAATAGTACTTGGAAATTTTGATTTAAGTTGAAGTGGTTACAAATCTATATAAAGAGTTATAACACATATATGTATTATATTCCTTTGTTATAAAATTGTATTGATAAAAAAA
>NC_057701.1:2732962-2746007 GCF_014466175.1 Vespula pensylvanica | reverse complement strand
AAAAAAAAAGAAAAGAAAAAAAAATAAAACAAATTAATCGACAGTTTAAAAAGAGATTTTATAAAAACATTTAACGTTTTTGCAAAGAAATTAATTACTCGAAGGTTTCAAAGTTAAAAATTTAATCGATAACAAAATTGATTAAAGTATTATTTCCTAATGAGATTACAATTACATGTTACTTAATTAATGTGCATTTAAGTACATACATCCGTGCTTTACAAAATCAGTATTAATCGTAATAATAAGAAAGGAATCGACGAATTAAGAAATTATATAAAAAAAATTACGTTTTTAAATAAGACATTATTTAATTCATTGAATTTCAAGATTAAATAATTATAACACAAAATAGATATTTTTTGACTTTAAATAAATCTATTAATGATCTATCAGTGACGTTGATATAAACGTCCATAATCAGATATAAATTATACGATAAGTTTTTTAAACATATTTATTTATTTTTTTCTTGAATAATAAAGGAATATATAAATAAATACCTACATATATATATACATACATACATACATACATAGATAGACACAAAAAAAATGTTAAAGCATCCTCATAAAGAGTACATACCTTGTTTGAAACTCCAATCGGAAATTACGTGACGTGCAAACTATTAACGGTAAAGGTAAAACTGTAATACACTTACCGTTCTCTCTCGTACATGCATAATGGATCGATGAAAAAGGCCGAATGAGGTACTACGAGATGAGATTACGTTTTGCAACCACTACCATGGTCACCGCCATCATCACCATCCATTGTCGTGATGTTTTTGTTAAAATCATATATGGCTATGAACGCGTATAAGGGCAGCCATTTTCTTTTATGCTTTTGTTTTTTCTCTTTACTCTTTTTTTTTTCTCTTTTTTTTTTGTTTTGTTTCGTTTTGTCTCTCGTCGTTAACCTCCGTGGTAATTACGTCTTCTTTTTTCTATTTTTGTTCTCTTCTTTTTTCTCATTTAACTGAATGAAAGAGAGAGAGAGACAGAGAGAGAGAGAGAGAGAGAGAGAGAGAGAGAGAGAGAGAGAGAGAGAGAGAGAGAGAGAGAGAGATAGTGAGAAAGTGAGAACGAGCGTAGCTTTAAACGGAAATAACATTCAGAGAGCTCTTGACGCGGGACAGTTCGAAAGAATATTCGCGTTAATTTTGGTCGAAGGATTACGAATACTCTTAAATAACGCTCTGTTAAATTCGAACGATAGTTACATTCCCATTATGACAGCGGAATGTAAAAGATTGAATCGCTTTTTAGAATTCACATTTCTCTTTTTTCAAGCTCGATCATTGTCCATTTCTAAAAATTACTTTTATTTTGTGTTGAAATTGACCGGAAGGAAAAAAAAAAAGTCAAAACGAATTGAGATGAAATAATCAAAGTCGAATAATTTTTTAACAGTTTAGTAATCCATTATCAAAATTCAAAAATGTGAGATTATCTTATCGCGATACGTCTAATTATGAAATTATAAAAAAAGAAAAGAAGGTAAAGAGAAGAGAATAATATCCATGTCCTATAGTTTGAAAGTTTGATTGTTTTATTACAATAATGAAACAATGTAAATGAAAAGTGAGGTCATGTTGACGAAAGATGTTAATTTTCGGAAATTCTTGCGTAGGAAATAAAACAACGAAGGGATTCGATGATCTATTTTCGTAGTTGGAAGGCTTGATTGTTTCATTACGATGAATATTTAAATAGAATAAGTGATAAGTGAGCTTATGTTATCGTAGTATGTTAATTTTCGAAGATTCTCAAGTAAACAATACAAAAACGAAGTAGCTCTATAATTTATTATCATAGTTTGAAAGTTTAATTGTTTTATTATTATGAATACGTAAACACAATATATGAAGATTGAGATTATGTTATCGCAATATGTTAATTTCCGAATATTTTCAAGTAAAAAATAAAAAAGAAAAATGAAGCGGTTCGATGATATATATTTTTATAGTTCGAAGGTTTGACTGTTTTATTACGATGAATATTTAACAAGAGTAAATGAAAGCTAAGATTACGTTATCATACTATATTAATTCCCGAAGATTTTTGCATGAGAAATAGATTTGCTTGAGGAAAAGGAAAAAAAAAAAAAAAAAAAAGAACGAAAGAAAAACATGCAGAAAGAAAAAAAAGAAACAAATAAAAAAAGAAGAAGAAAGGAATAATTTTCGATTAACGCAGTTCGAAATTATGACAATTTTTTCACTTAAAGCGCGTGCTTAAAAATGGAATAGATAATTAAAATTCGAGTGTTAGATTGACGTTAAATGATCGAAATCGTCCAATTTGTTAATGTTAATTAAAATTTTACGTAATATCGCATTACGTGATATTTCGTACGATCGAGCTGCGGTAGAAATATAAATTATACAAATTCGTTTGGCATTGTAGATTTGAATTTTACACGTTCGTATACGTTCAAAATGTCTGATTAAATATCGTCGAGTATGTTATTGATTGTACGAATGTATATATTGTGGTGTACACGTTATATATAAATCATTCTATATGCGCGTACGTATATACGTCTATATAGATATTTATAATTTGAACATTATTAAATTTTTATATTTATTTTCGAAATCTTAATTGGAAGTAAATCATTATTATTTTATATTTCATCTAACTCATTAATTTTTGATTAGTGTATTATAAATTTATATTAAGGAAGCTATATATTCATTCATTCATTCATTCATTTTTCTTTCATTATCTCTCTCTCTCTCTCTCTCTCTCTCTTTTGCAATCAAGTTCTTGAATTTTTTAAAAGTTTATTGCATGGTAAAAATGAAAGAAGAAAAACAAAAGGAAGAAAGAAAGGAAAAAGCACAATGGTTTCGTCGCATCATAACTCGGATCTTTTGTTTGTCTTCATTCTATATTGAATAGACAAGATAAATATTACATTTTTCATAACGCATTTTTATTATTGTTGTTGTTGTTGTTGTTGTCATGTATTTACTTAGGTGTAATTTAACAATAATACGATGCATTTGTCGCGTAGCATATCTATGCATATATTAACAATAATAATTTGTCTTCCTTATATCACATATCGGATGGCGAATTAAAAAAAGACGAGATAAAAATTTCTTAGACGAATTAATACTTTCTCTGATTACAAAGCTCACTTGCAATGTGCGATAGAAAAAAAGAAAGAAAAAAAAAAAAAAAAAAAAAAAAAAGAAAGAATTATTAAGACAATTATTTCTTTTTCTTTTACTTCATTTACGTGCTAAAATGAAAAAAGAAAACAAAACAAAACAAAAGAAAACAAAAAAGAAGAAAAAAAAGAGAAACCGCGAGAAAAATAATAAAAAAATAAAAAAAGAATGTGATAATAAGAAACGGGGGAAAAAGTATTAACTGTCGAAGACCTAAAAGAAATACAAGGTCGAAGGATATTAAAAGCAAAGCGATGGTTGTCGTTCCACGAAGCTTCAGGGACTTTTCATAAGCTTTTCAAAATGCTTTTGACTACGTCGATAAAAATAAAAGCTCAAGATCGTATTCCGCATTCCTTTGGGTAAACATAAATAGCAGGACTAGGAGAAGTCTTCGTGTCTTGATTCTCTCTCTCTCTCTCTCTCTCTCTCTCTCTCTCTCTCTCTCTCTCTCTCTCTCTTTCTATTTCCCTCTCTTTCTTTTTTTTTTTATTTACAAAATAGATGTCAACGAGACATTACAAACAAACAAATCTTCGATAAAAGAGGAAGTAGCGATCAAATGGTGATCGATGATTTCTCAAAGCATATTCTCTTTTTTTTTTTTAAGTTTCCATTCCTATAAAAACTCACATCATATACACAATATATGTGTTTATACAATATATGATATGTGTGTGTGTGTGTGTGTGTGTGTGTGTGTGTGTACAATATGCAATATATATATATATATATATATATATATATGTATATGTATGTAATATTTAATATACATGTATATAGACGATATAGGGAGAAGGGTGAATCATAAAAAAGTAGAACGTTTGAAAATACGAAGGACGTTGAAAACCTTGAAAAAAAAGGGACGTTGAAAGTATAGAGAGATATAGGGAAAATAAAAAGGTTCGTTAAAAATAATTTAAAAGGAACATTTCTTTTCGAATAATATTCTTTACTCTTTAAAGTATTGTCAAAGTTTAAGTTCAAAGTTAATAAAAATTTATATTGAGTTTTATTTTTATTTTATATTTCTTTTTCTTTTTCATTTTTTTTTTTTTTTTTTTGGTATTAAATTTAAAGAAAGTTTCATCGTTGCGTGCGCCTATCGAGTTGATTTCGAACAAAAGTATTATTTTTAATATACATATTATTCTCGAATAAAACGTATATAAATAAATAAATAAATAAATAAATATATATATATATATATATCTTATTACTTTACTTTATTATATTATTATTTTATTTAAAGAAGTATTTTGAAACAAAAAACGCACTTAACTTTTTCCTCTTTTCTTTTTTTCTAAATATAATTATTACACGTACGAAGTTACTCGAAATGTAGCTAACACGATACGACATCGTTTTTAAACGTAAATCTATTAAGAAAAAAAAAAAAAAAAAAAAAAAAGAAAGAAACGTAGAAACGAGAAAAACCTAGAAAGAAAAAAATATTTACGTTTTAAATAAAATTACTATTTTAAAGTTTGCTTTCCGAGCGTAAAAAATAAATAGAAAAAAAAAGAAAATAAAATGTAAAAAAAACTCTCGTAGACGTAACATAATTAAAGAGAGAGAAAGAGAGAGACGAAATGGAAAACAGAGAGAGAGAGAGAGAGAGAGAGAGAGAGAGAGAGAGAGAGAGAGAGAGAGAGAAAGAAAGAAACACATAGACACAAACTCACATTCATGATGTTAAACTTGTTCTTGATTGGTTTCACGCGTATTTTACTGTATGTATGTAGCATGTATCTATCTATCTATCTATATATATATATATATATATATATATATATATATATATATACTTGGAGAAAATTGAAGTCCATTCGGTAAAACTCGTCTGATGACAGGAGGAACATGGCTGTCGATGTTTATTCGTTCAGCCGCGCCGTTCTCCCTCAGTTCTCGCCGTTTGTTAAATGGATCATAAAACCTTACGTTAGAAAATTTCATTGGATAGAGGTTTATAGTCTTACCATTGAATTTACGAGTTATCTGATCGATTCGATAGTAATGTTTTTTTTTTTATAACGATTTGAAAAATAATAAAAATTAATTAAACGGATTATTTGATTATATTATATCTATGCCCGGTACAACGATTATCGTTGCTTTTTGCTCTCTTTATTACGCCTAATTTAAAGTGACGGAAGAGGGAAATAAAAAAAAAAAAAAAAAGAAAACATTAAATAAAAAGCAAAATGAAAGAATGAAAAAGAATAAATCGTAAAACGGAGAAAGAATAAAACCAATTATTATTATTATTATTATTATTATTATTATTATTATTTCTTTTATAGATACGATTTTTACCTTTTTATTATATAGGAGTGTAGGATAGTTACGTTAGTTATTAAAAAAAGAAAGGAAAAGTACGAGCAAATATCGAGTAGATTCTTTAATAATATTTTTGGTAAAAAAGAAGAATGATCGGACAGCCGCGATTTTTTTACGACGTGAAAAAAACGTGAGATAGTTGTAATTCTTTCCTCTTCTTTCTTTCTTTCTTCTTTTCCCTTGGAGAAAAGCAAAAACAATAAAAAAAAAAAAAAAAAGGGAAGAAAAAAGAGGGAAGATATAAGATCGTCGTAATTGTTCATAATACGAGACAATAAATAATATCGGTATTATTCTCTTAATCTACTTTTAATCCCTCGCCGTCAGCCTTGTAATAGAAAAAAAAAAAAAAAAGAAAAAAAAAAAGAGAAAGAAAAAGAAAAAGAAAATCGGACAATCAAGATTAGTATTCTAGTCATTTAATAAAGTTATAATAACGGCTAAAGTTAGTGTAAAGAATATTTCTATTAAACTAACTTTAGAAATACACACACACACATGCACATATATATATATATACACATATAGTTAGGTCTTTTAATACACGATTCGTCGATAATACGATAAGAAAGAAAGAAAGAAAGAAAGAAAGAAAGAAAGAAAGAAAGAAAGAAAGAAAGAAAGAAAGAAAGAAAGAGTGAGTGAGAGAGAAAGATTAAGAGAGATAGAGAAAGAGAGAGAAAGAAAGAGAAGGGGTGAAATTACGAAAGTAAAAGATGAAAGTTTTCGAAATGATCCCCCTGTGGGTATACGTCTTACATTTAGAGTCGTTTTCATGGTTTCTTCATGGAACTTTTATGTTTCTTGCTGCTTCTTAGAGATCGAACTCGAAGATTCATTTCAAAAGAAAATGATTCCTTCTCTTTTACTCGTCCGCCATCTTTGACCTATTCTCTCTCTCTCTCTTTTTTTTAACGTTTTTGCTTCAACGAGAATAGGTATGGGAATGGGAATTGAGATTGGGATGGGGGTGGGTGTGGATGTTGAGATGAAGGGTGATGGGTAAAGGGTAAAGGATGAAAGGTAAGAGGGTTGAGTCGACGACCATTGGTGATAGAAAGAAGGTGACCTTATTGTTAGTATATATGTAAGTACTTTAACTATATAGCGGCAATGAGATCTCTACTACCGTTAGAACAACGCTATTTCTAATTCGATAGGGTCTTCATTCCTCCCTTTTTCTTTTGGTTCAAGGTCATTTCGTAATAAAACGGTAGAACCCCTGGTGGTTCTTTCTTACCCTTCTTTTTTTTCCTATCCTTGAAAAAAAGATATATATATATATATATATATATATATATATATATATGAATGTATGTATATAGGTGTATATGTGTGTGAGTATATGTACGTACGTACGTACAAGGTGATTGTTAAAAAATTTTTAAGAGCGTCAAAAAAATTTTTATAAACGAACCAAGGAATACTCTTACAGAGGATATTTAAAAATCGATTACTTGTGATACACGAGAAATCTTGCGGGGTTTCTGATTAGGCTCGTAGTTTTAATATAGCTTAAATTTAGACACGTTTGTTTTGCAATCTTAAGATGTTAGATTAGAAAAAGAAAGAAAAGTCGCGGGAAGGGACAATTGATTTTTATAATATCTTAGTCTAGGAATATTCGACCCATTTTCTTCAATATTATTTATATACGTATAATTTTTTATTGTAGCATATCTATGAAAACAATTTCATTCGATCGGATAAGAATATTGGTGTTTGTTTTAATAATTATGTTTTAATCATTCGATGAAATAATTTGGTTTGAACGATCGATTTTCTTTTTCTTTTTTTTTTTTTTTTTTGTTTCTTTATAACGTTATTATACTATTTTATTATTATTACTTTTTTTTTATAATATTGTTTTCTATCGTTATTATATAGTAGTAATATATAACACTAAGATTATGTTATAAATATCATTATATTATAATAGTACACTCTATAGAATATTACTTTATATTATAGTATTAGTATAGTACTCTCTAATATTTAATATATATATATATATATATATATATATATATATATACACAAACTATATATCATATATTATTGTATGTTATTAGAATAATAAAATAGTATAATAAAGAAATAGTATACTAGTAAAGAAACTTGTTATATAATATATAATATACTAGATATTAAATAAAAATTATATTATTTTATTTCATCATATTAATCATTATAATTTTTTTAATTAATAAGAAAATTAAACAACCAGATATCTTACTAATACAAAATTTATATATATATATATATATATATATAAAATCTTTTATCGAAATAAAAAACGTGTATGACGTAAGAAATGATAAATAAATAAATATTTATACATTTAATTTGATCAATAGCCAAATTTATAATAACGAGCTTGATAAAAAGAAGTTCACTTGTTACTTTTGGAATACAATTCTTCTTCTTTCTTTTTCTTTCTTTTCTTTTTTTTTTTTTTAAGAGGGAATTCTTCATAAGCCACCCTATATACATAATGTACCATTAATCCCTCGGGGCTTATTTAAATATAAGATCGTTTAGTCGATAAAATATACAATTTTATTTACGAGGGAGAGGGTACGTTTTATTCAAGTCACAAATCCCGTATCGAAATTCGTGAAGCAGTTTAATGCGGTACTGTTTAATAATTTATTTGTTTATTTATTTATTTATTTATTTCTTCTTTTTTTAATTTTTAAACGAATACATCATTGAAAGATTTAAAAGAGAGAGAAAGAGAGAGAGAGAGAGAGAGAGAGAGAGAGAGAGAGAGAGAGAGAGGCCGTTTAATTATTGAACATTTATGCATTCACACGTATTCGCACATATACAAATACATACCATATACAGATACATACGTACACACGTACACACAAAAAATTACACGAGTTAATACTGCACACACTCGATGAATTTTTGATAATTGTATTTTTTCTTTTCTTCTTCTTCTTCTTTTTCTTTTTTTTTTGTCTTTCTTTTTTTCTTTCTTTTTTTTTCCTTTTTCTTTTCTTTTTCTTTTTCTTTTTTTCCCTCTTTAATATTTTTACGTCTCCTAAATTATTATTATAGTTATGAACTTTTATTTGACGATACGCGCCCTCTCCCTTCCCCAACCTTTACTTATTTCAAGATCAAATTTCACGAGTTCTATTTTACAAATGACAGACACGAGATTTGAATAATAATTATTGAGAACGATTTTCAAGAATTACGACTTAAATACGATGGAGTTTAAACGATTATTTATTACAGTAATTATTCTCCAGGTAATATTCGCTAGGCCTTAGGGAGATTTGTTTCTTTTTGCCTCTTCTTTTTCTTTTTCTTCTACTTCTTTTTCTTTTTCGTTTTTTCTTTTTTTGTCATCTCCACACTCTTCGATTGTGATCTTCAGTTGAAGAAGTCTGAAAAAGAAAAGGGACAAGTAAAGTCACACGGGTTGCTTTTTGTTTTGTTTTGTTTTGTTTTGTTTTTTCTATACTTAAACAAATTTATTTTTTAGATTACTTATATAGATATAAGTAAAAAAGAATATTGCATGATTATTATCATTGAGTTTCTTCAATTAATTTTTTATTTTTTTTCCTTTCTTTTTTGCTAATCTCAAATTAATTATTTAAACGAAAATGTCTATTCGTTCCAGTTACAAATAAGTTTCGTAATTAATTAACATTCATTTCAATATATTTTCTAATCATATCGTATAATAATTTTCTTTTTTCTTTTAATTTCGAACAAATTCTTTTTCTCCAATAAAATATCTTACTATGTTATCTTCTTCTTCCTTTTATAAACGTATCTAGATAAAATCTTACTTTTTATTCTTTCAATGTGTATATTCGTATGTGCGTGTAAAATTATTAATTTTTTTTTTTTTGAATTTTATTTAATAAAAATTTATGAGCTCATGATATAAGAATCGAATAATATTGATGAGGAAAATCACGTAGTAATTTATGAAATATACGATTTAGCAGGTCACGTGCTACGATATAATCAGTATGTACTTAATTGAGGCCAACTTTATTGGTCGTTTAATACTGCGCCTCGAATAAGTTGCCTCGAGCAAATGGTGATCGTTTGAAACGTAATCAAAATTTTCCTTTGCCATCTCTCTCTCTCTCTCTCACTCTCTTTCTTCCTTTCCCTTTATTTCCTCCATTATTCGATAAATTATTATTATTACTATTAATATTATTATTATTATTATTATTATTATTATTATTATTATTATTATTATTATTATTATTATTATTATTATTATTATTAGTACAAAATAATTTTCAGTAAATTACTTAAATCAAATTATAACATTATCTATCAACGAATTTCAATTATTAAATAGTTCTTACATTTTCGTATACAACAAAGTAGTATATCTTTTTTTGTTTTTTTCATGACGATTGTTACACAATTGATATATATATATATATATTATATAGTTATAATATAATATAAAAAATATTAATATAAATATTAATATATGCTAATGGATAAGTTAAATAAATTTTTCACATTCTTCTGTTTAATTTTTGGAATATATTAAATTTTACAGGAACAGAATTCAATCTCGTAAATATTCGAAAATTCAGGGGAAAGCGTTTAGTATCATTAAAAGTATATCTATGTTAATTTATGTATGTACGTACGTATTTCTCTCTCTCTCTCTCTCTCTCTCTCTCTCTCTTTCTCTTTCTCTCTTTCTCTTTCAAAAATATTAATCAACGATTTCGTCGTCGGAATTAATATCACTTTCGTTCCGTTTAATTTCAGTAACTCATATTTCCAAGATGTTTAATAAAAGATTCATAATCATCAATAAGAAATAATTAATATATATTACTATCATTCAAAAGTTCTACGATCGTAAAAAAAAAAGAAAAGGAAAACAAGAATAAAAAAAGGCATATAAATAAATTACTTTTTAAATTTGAAACATTAAGACTATTAAAAGACAAGTTAAAAAATGTAATCTTCGATAACGATTGATAAATGTCATTGTCTACGAAACAACGTTTTCCAAAATTATTAGAAAAACATAAGAACGAAAATGAAGAAAAAAATGAACGAAACTAGAACAAACAAATGAAACGAAAAAGAACAAGAACAAGAAAAAAGAAGAAACCGCGGGATAGAACGATAACGTGAAATACAATGAATAAATTGCTTTTCTATAAATCCGAAACAATATGAATGACGATGGTACAAGAAAAAAAGGGACAAAACATAAGAGAAAAAGAAAAGAACTGGTACCAACGTTATCTCCACTCTGTCGGATAAAATTTAACAAGTTTCCGCGCGTATCCGTGTATATCTACTACAGAGTCTATACTACAACAACGATTGAAGGATAGATTCGTTCGATCGTACATATACGTACCACGATTGTTGGGTTTTGAAAAGAGAAAAACAAGGAAAGGAAACGAAACGAAAAAGACCAGAAAGAAAAGATAAAAAAGGGATCGGTGTGGGAGGGAGGAGGAAAAAAAAGTACAGAAAAAAAGTGAAAGAGCGATAATAGTAGGACGAACGGATAGACTAGACGTAGAAAAATGGAGAGGTTGGTGTATTAAAAAAAAAAAAAAAAAAAGAAAAAAAAGGAGAAAAGAGAGAGAGAGAGAGAGAGAGAGAGAGAGAGAGAGAGAGAGATAAAGAAAAAGAAAGAGAATAAAAAAAAAAAAGAAGAAAAAGAAAAAGAAATCAATTGTTGATCATGCTTTGTCGTCACGTACCAGTAGATTACTTTAGCTATTGGACATATGGGTATGTCGTTGGTCCAACATACATACATATACATATGTACACATAGAGAGATAAATTCTCATAGATGGAGGAGAAATATGGGACATTGATTTAGATCCCTTTGGGTGCAGGTACGTGAGTGCAATGAAATTTCTCGGATATTAGCAGGCTGTTCTCTGGAACGACGACGTTTGAACCTTGCTGTCTGTCTGTCATATCGCGATTTCTCATTCGATTCCTGCTTCTCCCCGTCCCGTGTCCGGTATTTCTCCGGAACGGTCGGACTTGGGCTATGTCCGCATAACTATGCGTTTAATACGCGAGTTCGGACTCGTACTATACGTCTATGTCTCTATGTAATATAGCTATTACTACTTCTCTTACCCTTAGTTACTACCTTCTCGAAAATATCATTTCGTAACTTCCAATTATTACAGGAATTTTACAAAATTTTTTTCAATGTTTAATGACACCTAAATAGTACGTCATCAGGTACATATTAATGGATACGTTTTCTCTCGTTTTTTTTTCTTTTATCGATAATTTTTTTCGTCTTTTTTTTATTTTATAATTTCTTTCTTTTTTCTTTTTTTTTTCTTTTCTTTTTTTTTGGAGTAATTTTTTGAGAAGAACGTGATCTTCTTTTTATTTCTCTTCTTCTTTTTTTTATTTTACCAGACCTTTCTTAGGCTCATTTTCTGTTTTCCATTTTTCTTTTAATTATCATTAGTTATTATTATCATGTGTTATTGTTATTTATAATGATAATAGTAATAATAATAATAATAATAATAATAATAACAATAATAATAGTATTTGTGTTGTATTATATTATATATTTCTAATGATAATTAATCGTTGAAATAATTTATAATCTGTCTCTATTAATCACATTATCGAAAAGAAAATTTTATACAATTTCATTTGGTCGCGTAAATTTTAAGAGATTAAACTGCAAAAAAAATGTTGGGGGAAAAAAAATATACATATATATATACATAAAAACTCTACATAAATTGTCTCCTTTGTCGAGAAATATTTGTACGAATGCTTACGCTTTTTTTTCTCTCTTCTTTTTTTATCCTATCTTTCTTCTTCGTCTTGTTCTTCCTTCTTTTTTTCTAGTTTATCCAAAGCCACTGTCGTAAAATTATTTCAAAGAACCTCTTTTTAATTCGGAGAAAAAGGAGTTAAAAGAAAATAAAGACAAGAGAGAAAAAGGAAATAATCGTTTCGAGGAAAAATTCACGTACCTCGGGCTATTTCTGCTTTTGAATCTCTCTTCCTTCTTTTCCTTTTTTTTTTTATATAATAAAAAAGTCAAAAAAAAAAAAAAAAGAAAAAAAGAGAGAAAAATCCCTTTCAAATCTCAATCCCATTTCCATCGGTATGGAAATTAAAGAAATGGCCCATTTTTTATAGGATGTGAGAGAGAAAAAGCCAGAGAGAGAGAGAGAGAGAGAGAGAGAGAGAGAGAGAGAGAGAGGAAAAGAGAGAAATAGAGATGAAAGGACACGTATGTGATATCAATAATTAATTATTATTCATTTAGAATTCTTAACGACGCGTAACTTAAAGCAAGAACATAGGAAGTGTTTCGTAATTACGTCGAGAAACTAACGTGTTTAAATTTGAAAACGGATACCATCGAATCTTATTTTCGTCGTTAACGAGCATCTAAATATCCATTACGTATGCAAACTCTTTTTTGCTTAGAAAGAAAGTTAAAAAGAGATAGATAGATAGAGATAGAGAGAGAGAGAGAGAGAGAGAGAGAGAGAG
>NC_057701.1:2708481-2732821 GCF_014466175.1 Vespula pensylvanica | reverse complement strand
AGAGAGAGAGAGAGAGAGAGAGAGAGAGAGAGAGAGAGAGAGAGAGAAGTGGATGATACATAAATGTGAAAAAAAAAATATATATATTTATAAATTAAGAGAATAATGTATGTATATAATATTTTTCATTTATTTAAATATATATATATATATATATTAATAATAATAATAATTTTCTAACAATTTCGAGATAAAAATATTTCTTTTTTCTTTTTATAAATAGATCTCATTTGTAACAACTTATTCGTACCATCCCATATGTACGTTCGTGTATGTGTGTATAGTATACTATATTTATGTATATGTATGTAATACGTATACATGTATGTATGTTGTATATATGCATATATCATATATATCACAAATGATTCGACGTATATCCCAGCACAAACTACCATCGACGTTATAAATTATGGTAGTCAAGCGTAAATGACGTATCGAACGTCATATCTACGTTAAAACTTTCGAGATTTTTGTTGATAGGGGCCAATGTTAGGGCTGAAGTTGGGACGACACAGATGCAACAACATCTCGTTAGAAGAAAGATCGATGTTCCTCTTTCTCGCTCTATCGATCCTTCTCATCCTTCTCTTTCTCTCTTTCTCTGTTTCTCTTCGTTTTTCTCTCTTTCTCTCTTTCTCTTTAATACTCGTCATCATACACCCCTCAAATAGCCGCCATTCCATCGCCATTCCAGCACTGATACGGATTTATTTGTTCTTTTCTCTTTTGTTTTCGTTTTTATTTCTGTTTCGTTTTTTATCGTGTTTCTTTATTTATTTCTTTCTTTTTTTTTTTTTTTTTTTTAATCACGTTTTTTATTTCGTCGAATTGGATGTATCTTTTTAATGAATGTTACCTGTTAATGTACCTTGTTAATGATTCATAACTGACTTAGTTTCTTTTTTTTTTTTTTTTCTTCTTCTTTCTTTTTTCTTTTTTAATGACGAATTGATTGATTAAAAGTAGAAAGGAAGAAAGTTTTTTTTTTTTTTTTTTTTTTTTTTTTTTTTTTTTTTTTTTTTTTTTATTGTAACGTATATAGATATATTTAATTTACATGGATAGTATATTTCTGAAGTAATTAATTCTTCTTTTTTTTAAATTGCTGTCTTAATAATAATAATAGTAATAATGATATTAATAATAATAAGAAATAATAATACATTACGCATAATATGATAGAATATATGAATATTAAAAGTATATTAATAATGATATAATAAAACTAAGCAATTTAAAATTATTTTTTCACTATTGCATACGCTACAGAATAACAATAATCAATTATTATTATTATTATTTCATTATATTATAATTATTATTACATTTGTCTTATTTGTATCTGTTACTATTATTATAACACATTATTATCCTTTAATAAATAACTACTGAAAAAATAATTATTCCGTCGAGTAAAATAAAATGAAGATCGATATATTATATATTTATTACGCTTATATATATTGTATATTTAAAAAAAAAAAAAAAAAGAAAAAACGAAGAAAAAACAATCAAAAAATAAGAAAAGATAATAAGAAGAGTGAAAATAGTCGCAATTTTAAAATATGTCAAATTGTCTCGCAGCTATTTCTTCTTGTTTCTTTCAAGTTGTTTTCCTGTCTGGTCTAACGTCAACGTCGCTATAAATTTTTTTTCACAGCTATGTGAGACACAACAAGCATCGTTTTATGTTTTCTATCTCTCTTTCTCTCTCTCTCTCTATATATATATATATCTATACTATCTATTTCTCTCTATCTCTCTCTCCTCTGTCTCTCTCTCTCTCTCTCTTTCCTACTTCTTTTGTGTAAATCACCTGTACCATACGTCCAAAAATACTCCTTTCTTTAGATCCGGCACTTTAGAAATGAAGAAAAACGTAGTCTTGAAACGAAGAAGTCCATTAAGGGTTGCTACATCACTGCTTCTGTCTTACTCTTCCTCATTTTCTCTATTTTTCTTACTTTAAAAACGCTACTTCGTTAAATTCGTGAATTTCCTTTTTAAACGATACAACACAATAGCGTATTAAATCTTTCAAATTAATTGTTAAATATTTTGAAGAATTACTTAATAATAATGTATAATATAATAGTACTTTATTATAATAATATTTAAAGAATAACGAAGTATCTACATGCGTGTGTGTGTGTGTGCATGAAAAATTAACTTCTCCCATATATATGAAATTACTAAAATTATTACACGAAATAAATATAATAACAATGATGATAATAATGATGATATTAATTTTAGAAAGATAATAGTATGCAATAAATATAAATATCAGTATGAAAATACTATGAAAATTTTGTTTTTTAATTTTAACGAACGATAGGAGAATTAAGTGATAAAAATAGAAGGATAAAAATGAAACGATTCGTTTTACTTCCAGCGTAAATTGATTTTCGAGTTAAAAGAAAATTATTTCGATGGAAGAGACAAATGTAATAATCTATACTCTCCGAACAATTTATGAAAGTATGAGGAGATTTTGAAAGTTGGTAACTAGTTTCTATTTCTCTGTTGAGGTCCATTGCTTCGTTGTTGCCGATAGGAAAGGAAACGTCTTACTGAATCGATTTAAGGACAAGGTTCCTTCTCGAGAAAAGGGACGAGTGAAAATAATATGTTTTCAACCGTGAGTAAACACCATTTGGATCTGCCAGATCTATTTTCTTTCTTTCTTTGTCTCTCTCTTTCTCTTTCTCTCTCTCCCTCCTTCCCTCCCTCTCTGTCTTTCTTTTTTTCCATCTCTTTCTCTCTCTCTCTCTCTCTCTCTCTCTGTTTTTCTCTTTCTATATGTAATTATTTTCGATCGAGTTTATCAATATGAATAGAAAAATATAAATCATACAGCCACACGCTTATATATATACGTATGTAGTATAACATATTACAAAGTGTGTACGTGTATATAAGAAGTAATAGTACTTATAGTATACAGAATATAAGTAATATAATATTTTTCAAAAAATAGTAATAAATAATATAAGAAATAATACTTTAATATATATATATATATATATATATATATATATTATATCTATGTATGTAAGAAGTAATAATACTTATGATACATAGAATATAAATAATATATTTTTCAAAAAATATTATAGTAATAAATAATGTAAGAAATAATACTTATATATATATATGTATAATAGAAGTATTAATAATAAATTAATCTTAAATTATCGTTAAGACATATATATATATATATATATATATATATAAATTCTTTTTTCTTTTATTCATAAAAATTTCTAAGACGATAAAAATATTATGTAACCAAAATGAAACGATTAATCCTACTTTTACGTAACTCTCAAAAAAGCTATATATATATATATATACATACACATACATATAAAATAGACAGTGTATTAAAATTATTATTAAACAGTGAAATTAATCAAGAATGGTGCTACGTGAATTCGAGAAATGGTAGAGAACTGTGCTAACGAGATACATACGTATTCTCAACGTATTCAAAAGGTTTATTGTTTCTATTGTCTAAGTCACGATGTCATTTCGAATGTGTTAGGAGGAAGGTCTCTGAGCTTTCAAAGAAGAGAATAGACAGAGAGAAAGATAGAGATAGAGAGAAAGAGAAAGAGAAAGAGAGAGAGAGAGAGAGAGAGAGAGAGAGAGAGAGAGAGAGTAAGAGAGAAAGAGAGAGAGTGAACATGTGAACGGACGAGTCACCTTATCAATTACATATTATGTAAGTTCTACGTGTGAACAAAACGTTGTTTATGTACATATATACGTATATATTACAGTGAAGAAGTATGATCGAAGATAGAATAACAAAACATGGTATATATTATATCATTCGATAAGCTCAGTGTCATTTTGATAATATGCTTTTATCGTTTCTATTTTGAATATTTTTTGGCCATTTAGAAATTATTAACAAATTGATTTTTGTTAATGTGTATATGCACGTGTATGTGTATATATAATATATATATATATATATATTTATTTATTTATATACGATTAAATATGTTTATCCCGTATAACAATCATAAAAAATGTATATAATATATTAATATTATGTTATTTATTTAACGTAGGATTTTGAAAAAATTGAATTATATTATATTCAACGAATTATTTCTTTATTCTTTTTACTTTTTATATCTTTAATAAGAAACGAGTGAAATCATTTATCTTTTTCTTTCTTATTAGTCTTTTTTCTTTTTTCTTTTTTACATGCATATATACATACATACATACACGCATATTTCATGCGTATACTTCGTTTAATAATTTCTTTTTTTATTTTAAAGATAATCGATTAAAATATTTGAATAATTAAAGAAGTACAGGATGTTCCAGAAAAAATAGAAATGCTG
This sequence comes from Vespula pensylvanica, assembly GCF_014466175.1. Classification (NCBI taxonomy): domain Eukaryota; kingdom Metazoa; phylum Arthropoda; class Insecta; order Hymenoptera; family Vespidae; genus Vespula; species Vespula pensylvanica. The sequence continues at coordinate 2,728,454 of NC_057701.1, read as the reverse complement.
AATCAATCGTTAAACTTCTATTTTTACGATTGAACGATTAATTTTATAATCATCCTGTATATATATATATATATATACACACATACGCAAATATCTATATATATTTCGATCCACTTAGAGGCTTATACGAATTCGACGGAAAACACATGGCTCTGAACAATTTTGAAAAGAAAAATTTTCTACGTTTTCATATATTCATTAAAAGTTTCGTCATCGATAAAACATGGTCTATGCGTTACGCGATTTCGTTTATATATTATCACTTTATCGAATAACGACAATCTTTTATATATTCGTTAATTAATCATAATTACATTAATATATATCTCGAGTCAAGTTATTTATTTATTAACTCGTAATAACTTTTTGAATAAACACGAAGAGCGAGAAGTTAAAAAAAGAAAAAACATTTGAATGGATGATTTTATTTCTTCAGAAAAAATTATTACTCTCGATATTCTAAAAATCGATCAACAAACAATTTTCATAAACGAATGAAAATAATAATAACAATAATAATAATGTATATATCTATATATAATATTATCGTTTTCATTTGTTTATAAAAATATGTGTGTGCATGTGTATGTGGGTGTAACATTACCATGGAAATAAAACTTTTAATTAAATCAATTGTCGGATAACTCGTATATCTTATATATCTTTTTTTATTCTCTTCATTTTTTTTACACTTTATTACCGTTCATTCTCATTACGATCGGGAATAGTTAATTAGAAATAATCTATCTAACCTATATATATATATATATATATATATATATATATATACTCATGAACAGTACGAAATTCTCTTTTTGCAGGAGTGAAGTAAATCAATTTTATTAAATTAACGATCAACCTCTCCAATACAGACTCTCTCTTTCTCTCTCTGTCATATGCACACACACACATTTTTTATCTCTCTCTTTCTCTTTCTGATTTTTTTATTATATTGGCATATAATCAGATAGAAAATGTTCTTTTAATTTAGGTACAAATTGCAACAAAGAAAGAGAAATATTATATATATGTTTGGAGAGAGAGAGAGAGAGAGAGAGAGAGAGAGAGAGAGAGAGAGAGAGAGAGACGAAAGAGAGAGAAAAAGTTTTTTTAAGTCCTCAGCTTTTTCTTTTCTTTTTTTTTTTTTTTTTTTTTTCCATAAAACTTTGTTAATTCATATTTGAAGTATTCATATCATGATCCTGATTAAAAGAATTCTTTTTTTATTTCCTTTTTAACTACGTTTTTCTCATCCATCTTTTTTCTCTTTATCTATTTTTTCTTTTTTCTATCTCATTCTCTCTAATTCTGTCTATCCTACAAGCGTTATAGTATATTTGTTAATTCATTTATCGAAACGTAATGTTATTTAGTTTACTCGTGTTTTTGAGGTTGATTGAATTATTGATTTACTTATTTATCTATCTATTTATGTATTTATTCATTTATTCATTTATATATATATATATTTTTTTTATATATATATAAATATATATATATTTTTTTTATATTTTATAATCACTCGGGTATTAATAAAAACCATTTCTTCTTTCCTTTTTCTCTTTCTTTTTTTCCTCTCTCACTGGTCTTCCATTTCGATATTTTTTTTTGATTAAAATTTGCTTGTCCGTTTGTTTGTGTGTTTTTTGTTCTATCTTCCTTTTTATTTTATTTTATTTTATTTTATTTTATTTTATTTTTGTATACGTATATGGAATTCGCGTTGTACCATTGAAAGAGCATTTATTTTCATATCCGTTTTGAATAATAGAAAAAAAAAATATATATATATATATATTTTTAATCAATAACTACACACATATATTTTTATATAATTAATTATACAAAACATTATACACACACACACACACAAATACATGTATACATATATTATATATAAATACATACATACATATTTCTTTCATCTATATAATCAATTAGGTGATCTAGTTCGACCGAAGTATCTTCTTGAAAGATTTTTTTTTTCTTTTCTTACTTTTCATACAAATAATTTTTTGTTTTTTTTATAAATTAAAAACTAACTTCGCCTAAGCCGAAGAATCTAAATAATTATGATAACGTTGTATTCGTGATAATGTTAATTCGTTTGAAAAAAAGTAATGGTTCGAATGTTTCAGTATAATATAGAGATTTCCGATATATATATATATATATATATATATATATATATATATATATAAAGTATGTATGCAGTATATACGCAGATCTATGTGTCTACGTGCCTGATGGGAATTTGTATAGTTAAGAGTAAAGGGTATAAGGGATGACGAGATGAAGCGTATCTAGCAAATTCGATGGAAATTATTCGAAGCTCGATCCGGTTGATCCTTCTTGCAGGTAAAACATATATCCTCTTTGGTAAATCCCCTTATCGATCAGTTGGAGTGCTTTCTGACGAGTTCACCGGATGGATAAATTTCATCTACTAAGAAAAAGAAAAAAAAAAAAAAAAAGAACAAAGAGACAGAGATAAAGAGAGAACGAGAGAAAGAGAGACAACAAGAAATAAAATAATTAATCAAAAAAATTCTTCAATAGGAAATTATAAATCTTTATGAATAAAAAAATAAATTATATATATATATATATGTATATAATTAATATAAGTATAAATATAAAAAAAGATATATATGAGATCCGTATGAGAATATAAAAATGAGAAATTTTGTATAATATTTAATTAAATATTATTAATATAATAAATAAATCTCCAAAATAAGAGGTATTTAGTTTTATAAAATTTAATGAAGTTATTATCAATGTTGAATACAACAAATGATTGAATGAACGAATAAGATTGTGAGTACGAAAAATTACGAAGAATTACATTTTTATTAGAGAGGGACTTAGGAAATTGTAATTAATATGATAACTATTAGAAAACGAAGAAAGGAATAATAAAGAATATACGAAAACCAAATCTTACTATTCGAAAGAGATATTATCGATTTAATTAAATAAATAACAAATATCATGATTAAATCTCACGAAGCTTGACGAAATATAAATGAAAAAAGTATATATACATACAGCTATATATATATATATACATCTATAACAATTAACAATAACAATAATAAAAAAAAAATAATAACAATGAAACAAAAAATTATAACTCCTGCGAATTATAAAAAATAAAAAAGGCAAAAAGACTACTAAACAAAAAAAAAAAAAAAAGAAAAAAAACAAAAAAAAAGAATATGAAATCAACCGAATGAAATTCATCGAATCCGAACGAAATATTTAATTACGATATTAAACCTGTTAGAATTGATTGATTAAAAACTACTAAATCGTATAAATACCTACACAAATTTTCACACGATAATCAAGCAATTTCAAAAGATATATGCTCGTTTCTATACATATATACATACATACATACATACATACATACATACATACAAAATACATACAACATACATACACGTATGTACACGTAAATACATCGAGGTATTGTTTTCGTCAGATTTTCTCGATAATTTCATTGATATAATAGAATATACACGTGCAGATCGAACGATACATACATACATACATACATACATACATACATACATACATACATACATACATACATACATACATACATACATACATACATACATACATACATACATACATACATACATAAGGATAGGAGGATGAGAAGAACGGGGGGTAAAGGGGGGTAAAAGGAGGGGGACGATAACCCCGATGATAACCAGGGGCTCCTACGCGTTAAATCCATTAACGCCAATGGCTGTTAATCGGTTCTCACGGCGCCAAGCTGCCGGCCAAAGCACGAACCCAGCTCACTTTACCCACCCTTTCTAATCGTTCAACATCTCTCTCAACCTCTCTCACCCTCTCAACATCTCTTTCTCTCTCTCTCTCTCTCTCTCTTTTTCTCTTTCTTTTTTTCTTTCTCTCTCTTTTTCTTTGATATCAACCAAAGATATTGAATTCTTTATTGGAGAAAAAAATCTTAATTTCTTTTATCTTAGAAACGTTGCTGTTAAACCGTTCGCTTATGTACATTCGTTTTTATTATAATTATCAATTAAAATGTCCAAGTATAAGTATGAAATATTTTGGAGATGGCTTAGTGGGATTTAAAAAAGTTTACATGAATATACATTCTGCGATAGTTTGTATATACTTATATATATTTATTTTTTCTTTTTTTATTTTCTAAACAAATTGCTTTTTCTTTTTAACAAATTTCTTTTCCTTTTTTTTTTTTTTTTTTTTTAATGTAATCTTCTCTGAACGTTATCACGCATTTATTTTTTATCGTTTTTCACGTTATACTAATCACAAAAAAATGAAGAAATATTTGAGAAGAAAATTATTTAATTGGATCGAGTACGACGATATTGCGATAGCGCGAAAAAGATCAAACGATCGATAGAGAATCGATAGGAGATATTTTGGAATATTTCGAACTTGTCGATTCAGCTTAGCTCTCGTGTACATAGTGATCTCGTACGATGAGTATGATAAACAGATTATGATAGATGTTGGGTGCATTGGTTAGGTAGAGATGAATGGATTAACGCAAGAGATAGATAACGTCCCACGGAAATATTTCATCAATTCTAATAACTAAAAATCAATCAATACTAATCACAGTGGTGTAGTAATCAAAATAATAATTATCAATCGAATAAACTCGTAAAATTATCTTCCTTTTTCTCTCTCTTTTCTTTCCTTTTTCTTTTTCTTTTTATTTTTTTTTTATTCATCTCATCAACATCGAATCATACGAATAAAAATATTACAAACAAAACGGTAATCGTTCTTAATTATTGATTCATTAAAAATTTATCCGATTAAAACTTTCGAACGTCATCGTACTCATCGTTAAAAATATATTAATTTATATTAAAAATATATTAGTAACAAAATTGTAATGTTACGTCTAACGAGAAACAACCTCGAGATAGTTTCTTATTTTCTCTTTTTTTTTCCCCTTCTTTTTTACTTTTATTTTTTTTTTTTTTTTCTTAATCTTCTTAACGTCCATCTTACAAAGTTGGATGCACGTTAATTTTGTGATGTAATAGTTATTACTATTAATCAAGAGATTGTATTCTCATAAATCTTAATCTCCTATCTTCTTAACATCCTTTTCATATACATATTTATCTAAGTATGACGTAGCAATCGATAATTTTAATAATTCATTTTCCGATGAAAAAGAAAAGAGAAGGAAAGGGGAAAAATAAAAATAAATAATCAAAAGTAATCGATAGCTTTGATGTTAATTAATTTTTCGAAAGAAAAGGAAAAGAATATTTATCTCGACGAAAGTCAATTGAGATTTAAAATAAATGAATAAATATGATTCATATATATATATATATATATATTTATTAATAGTAATCGATAACTTTTATATTAATTAATTCTTTATAAAAGAAAAAACAAAAAGAAGAAGAAGAAGAAGAAGAAGAAGAAGGAAAGAAAATATCTATCTCGTATAAAATTTAATTGAGTGAAACGAACAAATGTGATTAATACATATTTACATACATACATATATAGATGGATAGATAGATAGATAGATAGATACATATCTAGATACATATCTAGATACAGTTACACATATTTATCACGATCGATTAATAGAAGTAACGAAATATAATATTTCCATAGAATCTATTTTTTGTCGACGGTAAACGATGCATAATAAAAAAAAAAAGAATAGAAGAAGAGCAAGAGAGATATAGATAGATAGATAGATAGATAGATAGATAGATAGATAGATAGATAGATAAATAAAAGAACATGTTACGTAAAATTCTTTAAAAACGTGAACGAGATCCACGTTTTGCGAGAGATAAAAAAAAAGGAAATGAAAAAAGCATGGAAAAAAAAAATGACGAAAAAAGAAAAAAACAAAAAAAGTTGTAGAGCAGTTTGAGCTGAGAAAGAAACGCATATAAAACTGGTGCTTTAATCATCGTTAAAATCCCTGGTGTATTGCGACTACAAAAATGGTCTTGCGTAATTGGACACATGTTATATTTCTGTCTCTTTCTCTCTCTCTTTCTCTCTCTCTCTTTCTTTCTCACTCGTCTATCTCTTTTTTCCGTTTTTTTTCTCATTGTTTCTCTCGTTCATTCTAGTACACTCTTTTTCTCCGATAATCTCGCTGTAGTTGTTACAAATATATCCTTCCAAGCAGAAATGCTTTTCTTTAACACGGAAAAATCATAAATCAGATGTCTTGGTAACAGCTGTTGTGCGTGTACGTTTCTATCTCTCTATCTTTCTCTCTCTCTTTTTCTCTCTCTCTCTCTCTCTCTCTCTCTCTCTATCTATCTATCTATCTATCTATCTATCTATCTGTCTATCTCTCGCTCTCTCTCACTCTTACTCTCTTTATTTTGTCCTCTTTTTCTATTTCTTTCATTCACAGTGATATTAATCTGTTTGTAAAGCGGATTAATAAATCGGTTATATTTTAAATATAAGATATAAAGAGAGAGAGAAATAGAGAGAGAGAGATATATATATATATGATTTATATTAATAATAATATATATTATATATATATATATTATTATATATTATTTTTTTTATTTCTTCGAATCGTTTTTAAAGTTCTCTTAAAAAAAAAAAAAAAAAAGAAAAAAAAAGGCAGAAAAAAAAATCTCGAGCCGTCGATCGAAGAAGCGTACGTAATTAAGAACGTTTCGCAAATTTCTATTATTTCATCGATCGATTATGGAATTAATTAATAACTAGATAACAATTAATTACTGTTTAATCAGAATTTATTCGTCGGATTAGTATTTGCTGTCCAAAGGGAAGAGATAGAAGTAAAAATAGAGATGGAGGTAGAGATAGAGATAGATAAATAGAGAGAGAGAGAGAGAGAGAGAGAGAGAGAGAGAGAGAGAGAGAGAGACGAGAGAGTATTATTCAAACATAGGGGAATAGATGATTACGAGTGTAGGCGTTTCCGGTGTAATCTGAGGATTTTCGCGTGATTGTGAAAATGGTTCCTTTGAATACGATGAAAATTTGTAGGAAAATTTATAAAAATTATTCTATTAATATTCTCCTTTAAAATTTTACTCCTTTTATTATAATATAATAAACGTGTTTATCTGTTAGAGATATAGATAAAGATAGATAGAAAAAGAGAATTAGAAAAATAGAGAGAGAGAGAGAGAGAGAGAGAGAGAGAGAGAGAGAGAGAGAGAGAGAGAGAGAGAGAGAGCACGTATTTACTATCAAAATATTTCAAGTAAATAATAAGTGGAATGACTAATGAGCTGGACTGTTCATTTCATTTATCATGATGAAGCAGATAGTAAACGACGTTTCGAGGAAACGATGCGTTGGTGCATTTGTAACCTAGCATTATTGCATCCAGGAAACATCAGGATCCATTAATTTCTTGTCTTTCTCTCTCTTTCTTTTTCTACGTTTAGTTGTTTCTTTATTTAGTTGTATCAAAGAATAACTCTTTCTTATTGAAATATCATGCTACCACTATTAATTGTTTGCATTAATAAATTGAGAGTTTTGTTGTATTTTTCTAGTATCGAATTTGTTAATGTGTGATACATGTTTGTTAGAATTTTTAATATTTTTGTATAACGGTATTTGATATTATAATGATGTATGAATTAACAAAAATTTTTTTCTTTTATCTTCGTAATATCTATACGAATCGTTTCTTCCTTTTTTTAGTTAGATCAAAGAGAGGTTTTCATTTGAAGCGCACATTCTTTTTTTTTCCAATAAACTGAGAGCTCTACTCTTTTTAATTCCATTTTTTTTTTGCCGTCATTAAATTGGCTAGAATTTTTTATATTTTAGAATGTTCGATATTTTTTTATAATAGTATTTGAAATTTTTTACAAACATTTTTTGTTATCTTCGTAATATTTATAATTTCAGAATAATGAAATCAATCGTGATTAACACTACATTCAATATCTTTTATTAGAAATTTGATAAAATAATTATATATATGTATATATAACATATAATCTTATTTTATATATATATATATATATAATAAGATTATATTGTATCTTAATAAATTACACACATATACACATACACACACGTATATACATTATTAACTAATCTAATATAATGCAACAGCATCAATAATATTAAAAAATTCATTATTTTTACTTCTTTTTTTCGATCTAATATCAGAATTCAAGAAAAAAAGTATTCTCAAAAATTTTTATAACTATGATAATATGTAATTATTCTTTCTCTCTCTCTCTCTCTCTCTCTGTCTCTGTCTGTCTGTCTGTCTCTCTTTCTGTTTTCCTTTTTCTTTAATATATGTACAAAATTTCTGTAGGAATTTCATAAATGTTAAGAGTCTCTATGTTTAGCCAGTTTATTTCTCGTAAAGGTCTCATTTATAAACTAGTAGAAGGACAGACAGATATTCAAAAGCTGACGGTGAATGAATTATTCAGTACAGGGGTCGTACTTAATTAAGTTTAGTTAAGCTAAGGACAATGATTGATCGTTGAAACTGTTGAACTGTAAAACGAAAAGAACTGTCTGTCAGTCACGATTCTTTTATAAATTTGCAGAAATGTGCATTAGTAAGAATATACAAATGCATAATCGTTACGATTATTCAAGTATTTCTATATCGATTTTTCGGTCAATCTTTTCTTCTTTTCTTTATATATATATCTTTATATATTTACTTGGAGATATATTTTTTCTACTTATTTTTATATACAAAATTTCTAGAACGTAACAAAATATATCTATATAAAAAAAGAAACAAGTCTATATATATATATATATATATATATATATGTATGTATATAAATAAAGATATAAATTAATATAAAAAAAAAATATATATATCTTGTAAGATTTTAATAATAATGTTTAACCATATACGCACGCGCATACACACACATGTGATTTATCTGATTTTTCGACTGACAATGATAAACCCTTGAAATTTCATTATTCCGAAAACACTTTATAAATTAATTAATATTAATTAAAAAAAAAAAAATAAAAAGAAATAAAATAAAATAAAATCAATTCTCACGAAATAATATCTGATTTATCATGTATACGTGAGAAAGATATTAGATCGTATTTTACTTATTACCTCGTAGATTTATAGTGATTGTAAATAACAGTCCGTGGTCAGACTTTTCTGTCACTGATATCTGATAAGAAAAATCGATGGAATATTTCTTACCTTAGAAACGTCCTAGAAAACTCTAAGAAAATCCCTAAAAGAATCCTCGAATATTATTCCCATGGAGTCTAGATATCACATTACCCCGAGTACTATTTTTCAATCACGACAATGCCAGAACAATGATGACGTAGAAACTTTATTTTATTTCTTTTCTCTTCTCCTTTCTTCTTTTTTCTTTTCTTTTCTTTTCTTTTCTTTTCTTTTCTTCTCTTCTTTATTTTCTTTTTTTTTTTTATTCTTAATTTTAATATGGATTCTAATTTTAATTTTAGTTTCTTTTTCTTTCTCTGTCTGACAAGGAAAAAAATTCGGGAGGAAAAATTCGGAGGGAAAGAAACAAAAAAGAAGAAGAAGAAGAAAAAAAAAATAGATTGGCATGAATGATAAAAAAGAAAAAAAAAAAAATGAAAAAGAAAAATATTCTTCGTATTTTTTCTACGTATATAGACGCGCATGCGCATATTTATATTCTGTATCTTCTTCTGTGTATATGTGTATGTGTGTGTGTGTGTGCGTATATCTGTGCAAAAAGATCGCATGAATTTGATATGGATGTGTATTAGCATTTTATTTACATTTTCATGAAACACCCTTTGAAAGACCCTTTCGAAATCTTTTTTACCGATCTATTTGAAACTAACATTTCCGTGAAACATCAAATTTTTGAAATGTTGTCTTTTCTTGAAATAAACGTCAACCATTTTGTCATGTCACGTGATAACTAAGTCAACTAATGTTATAATAATATATATACATATTCCTTTTTAATTTATATAAACGTATAATCATCACGAAAAGCATTCGAAATAATATTACATAGTTTTATATTAAAATATTACACTACAATTACGAATTATTAATATAAATTATTAATATATTATTAATAATTATAAACTATTAATCTGTTGAAATAATTCTTCCGAGATCTCACATTGATACGTTTCTGAAAATATGAATCAAATTTTTCAGAGACACCCCTTATATTTCTAATTAAAAATACACACCGATCAAAATTGATTAAAACTAATGTAATTATTTTCTTTCTCATACTCGATAAATGAAATCGCACATATGTATATACGTGTGAACGAACGAACGAACGAACGAATTTTTTCTTTTTTCTTTTTTATTTACTTATTTATTATTTTTTTTTTTCTTAATTTCTTTTTTCACATTGGCAAGTAATCAACAGACGTCGATCGAAACTCGATCGATGTTTCAAACTCTCTACCCTATCTCTCGTATCACCTCCGTACGTGAATTTTTCCAATCATAATTTTTTCTTGCGCTGTATTTATTCGAAGAATTATGCTGTCAGCGACACAGATTCATTTTTACTTCTTAGACGTCACCCTCACCTTTTCACCCACCTCATTCAATTTTTCCTTTTATTTTATCTCTCTCTCTCTCTCTCTCTCTCTCTATTTTTTTCATTCTCTCTTTTTACATTTACTGAAAACTTTCTAACAGGTTATATAAATTTGTATATTAAATGTAATTTGTGCGTGACGTATAATTAAAAAAGAAATATGTATATATATATATATATATATGTATGTATGTATGTATGTATGTATATATCTACATATACGTGATAGTATTATATTTTATTTCATAATATTTTATTTTTAAATATTTTTATCTACGATTTTTATAATATTCAAGTATATATGTAGGTGTATATATATATATATATATATATTATTTATCGATATAGTTATACATAATATATTGTTCTACAAATGAAAAAAGAAAAATGGCCGCGAGTTTCTTCACATGATACAGTATATAACTTAATAACGCAATCATTTAATTAAAGTATTAATTGTTATGAAATAATTTTTAAAAAATTATGAAACTTCACAAATTTCTTTTTATCATTGCATCGCACTAACATTATAGTATTAAAAGTTAATACTTGTTTCGTATAACTCTTCGTCGTTATCATTGTCCAACCCGTATTAGTTCTGAATTTCTCTCACTGTCCCTTCAATTCCCACCTTTCCCACAAATACCTCTTTTCAATCCACAACTATTCTTCTCAGACCCTCTGAATTTTGCATTGAACGTACTATCATACACACCTGAAATCATCCTTGAGTTCGTATCGTATCGAAACAGTATCGACTGTCCAATATCCATTATTCATCGTTTCTGATAGTTTCAAAAGCATTCAAACATCATATATAATATATAATATATATATATATATAGATATAGTATATATAATATATAGTATATATAGTATATATAAATAATTAAATATATATATTTATATATAAATATAATAAATATATATATATATTTATATCAATATATATAGTGTATATATATATATATAGTTTCTATAGTTAAATGTACGTAAGTAAGGTGTACGTAAATCTATTATACATTGTATATACTACATAGATTGAAAATTTTTCGATAGATACACGAATCTATATTCTATAGATAAGTTTACTTTCGATATTCTATTTGAAAACGATATCTATCTATTTTTTTTCTATCACACAAAACACACGAACACACATACATCCGTATACATGTATGCACATTACTGGATAATCACAGTTGAAGCGTTACCTAAATTTTTATTTCGGCAAGGTTACAGTTTCGAGAACAACAAATTTTTTCACTCAATAGTTATCCGATTTCAAGCTACGAATATTACAACTTTTTTTTATTATTTTTTTTTTTTTTATATCGAACTCCACGTTTCAAGATCGTTTCACGGTCTATTTTCGTTTATCATATAGGAACCTACATTTTTTTTTTTTACAATGGCAAATAGGTCCTATGTAAAAAAAAAAAAACTATTGAATTTTGTCGGGAATAGTTTTTTCTTTTTTTCTTTCTTTCTTTCATTCATTCATTCATTCATTCATTCATTCTTTTTTTTTCTTTCTTTTTATTCATCTTTCACATTTTTTCACGAAATTTTCGACGAAATAGCCAGCATGATTCTGTAATTTCAAAAAATGTCAATAACCAGCAACTTTTGATATAACCTTTTTTTTTTTTTTTATCTCGGAAACGTGAGATTTTTGAGGACAAATGTTTTTTTTCACACGATAGTTATCCGATTTCGAGCAATGGATGTTATCACTTTTATTGTTTTTTATTGGATGAAAAACTTCAAGGTTATTTGAAAAATCTACTTTGATTCTTTTTATTGGGGGACCTATATTTTCTGTAATTTCTTTTCTCCTTTTTTTTTTCTTCTTTCTTTTTATAATGGCAACATATACTACGTAAAAAAACGATTAAACTTTATCGGAAAATAGCTTTTTTTTTTTTTTTAATCCATCTTTCATATCTTTTTTTCCCTCGAGAGTTTCCACGAAATATCTCCACGGTTTTGTAATTTCAAAAAAAATGTCGATAACCAATAGCCTTTCGTGCAACTTTTTTTTTTCCATCTCGGAAACATGACATTTTCCCAGAAAAAAAATTCTCTCGCGCTATGGTTGTACGATTTCAAACCGTAATTATTATGACTCTTATTATTTTATATTGAATGGAAAGTTTTAAGGTCCCAGTTTTGCGATCTATTTTGATTTTTGATATAGAGAACAAAGAACGAAAGATTTCTGATATAGAGAATAAAGAACACTATAATCTACGTAAAAAAATAAATACGAACTATTTTTTTTTTATTCGTCTATCAAACTTTTCCGTGATACTAAATATTTTCTGCAATATTTTCGTAATTTCCCCCCCCCCCCCAAAAAAAAGAGGTAGTTTTCGAATAAAGGGAGACTAAAAAAAAAAAAAAGAGATATTCGAAAAAGAAAAAAAAAAGAGAAAAAAAGGACAAATCTATAGATACTTGTACCACTTTTAGAGACAATAAATTTAATTCAACGTGTTAATAAAATTGTATAAGTAAACAAATAAATAGATAATATCTTTTAATAAAAATAAAACGAACATAAATATCGATATTATTTTAATCTAAGTTAAATTCGGTGACAGTCTAACGAATCCTTAAATTGATAACTCTATCAATCGAGGGAATCGAAAACACATCGATAAATCAATCGCGTTTCACATAAATTGAGAAAAGTAAATATATATATATATATATATATATATATATATATATATATATATTTTGTATATAGTACTTTCGAGTTGACCACGAAAGTTCATATTTGTTGGGAATATCATGGACAGTTTGTGAAAAAGTTTATTGGTATTGCGGAGAACGAGGAGTGAAACTTATTTGAAGAAGAAAAGTCGAAAAACCTTTGAGCATAAAGCAAAAAGAAAATTGTAAAGTTTTGATACAGGATATATACGTTTATATATATATATATATATATACATGTATACACACAGATATATGTACTAGTATCGATATATCTTATATATATTAATATATAAATTATATAATAAATATATATTATAAAATATACGTATATAAACCTGTATTAAAATTTTGCAATTTTTTCATTATATATAACGTGTGTATATGTGTTTATATATATATATATATATATATAAAATTAAAATATAAAAATATCTATATATAAAATTATATATATATATATATGAATTTATGTCTATGTATACTTCAGCAGTTTGAGATAGCATTGAAGTCGATAGATGTTACGATACGTAGTGCAATAGAGTCGATTGCATCTTGAAACTTGAAAATAGCTTTACTTTGAAGAATTCTACTTTCTAGATGAAACTTCATGCGACGATAAAGAGACTGAAAGAGAGAGAAAGAGAAAGAAATAGATAGAAAGAGAAAGAGAGAGAGAGAGATAGACAGAGAAACTTTGGTTTTCAGTGGTAAACGAAATATCATTGGTTAATATTTTTCCAGTTTTTCCAGTCGAAGTCGCAAACTCTAACGTTCTATAAACTTTTTGATAAGAAATGGAAGAGAAAGAGAGCGTGGAATTGAAACGAACAAAATGACGATTATACGAATTTATTTTTTATAATAATAAAAGATATTTTTATATTACATAGAATCGATGTCGTTGATCGATCTTTTGTAAGTTCGGGTTTTTCGTTAGGGTTTTAATAATTCGATGAATTATGAGAATTTTTTCTTATTTACGAGGTTCGATAATTCTCTAAATCGTGACGATATTAATCGAAAGAAATAGAACGATATAAGAGAAACGAAATGGTGGATATATTGAATAATTATTTTCAAAGGTGATAAAGAATTTTTCAAATGGCGAACGATCGATATCGTTAACTAATATTTTTATTATTAAAGAGCTTTTATAAATATCTTTTTATTAAATATTTTTATAATTATATGTATATATATATATATACACACATATAATTATAAAAATAGATTTAAGGTAAACTTAAAAATGAATAATTCAAGATTGATAAATTCTGGATTGATTTTCATTGAAATTTTCATTGAAATGCCTATTCATGCCAAAATGGAGATCCGTTTCGTATAACAAAATATGCTTGAAGGCCTAAACTAGACAATAAGCTGATTAAGCAAAAAGCTTATTAGGCCAATACGTAGAGAGAATATACGCGATAAGCGGCAATTGCTAATTAATACGATAGCTTTCATGAGAAGTGATGCCAGGATATTCATTTGACTAAATTTATGAGATGACAAACGTTTATATAACTTTTCATATGTATATCTACGCGTACATACGCGCGTGTGTGTGTGTATAAATATAATATATTTGGATATATAGCCAACACATGTTTGCTTCATTGATTTCTCGTTTTCCTGTCGGATAACTCTAATGATGCTGTTGATTCATTGGGATTAATTCTAACTTTAAGTCGTCGATATATTGTACTTTTTTTTATTTTATATTACATTTTATATTTTATTTTTTATCGAAATATCTCTCTCTCTCTCTCTCTCTCTCTCTCTCTCTCTATCTTTATAATTTTGTTAATCAATTATTTATTTATATATATTATTATATATAATTAATAATATTGTATTAATAATATTATTAATTGGATATTTAATAAATTAAATATATAATGTTAAATGAATATATTAATAATTCATATATATATATATATATATACATATACATATAATTAAAAGTAACAGTAGTAATAATAATAATAATACTCATAATTGTAGTTTTTGATTTCTTATAATAAAATCAATTAAATAAATGAAATATGAAAATATTTCATACAAAACGAATTTGTTTTCAAATGACACTAATAACGATCATAATTCTAGTTCTTTTTTTAATTTATAATACTACTACTACCACCACTGCTATTATTAATGATAATAATAATAATAATAATAAACTTATTTAATATTAATTTCGTTAATATAATATTGCATATCTTCAATATTGTTTTAAATCGACTGACATGTCGACATTGTTTATATTCTTGTTATATCCTTTTTTTTTTTTTTTTAATATTTTCAATGCTCTAGGAGATTAAAGAAGGAAGGAAGTAACAATAAAAAAAGAAAAAAAGAAGGATTACTTAGAAATAGATGATAGCGTATAAAATCAAAATGTCGATCACGGATTATGAAGCTGAAGTAGATCGAAATACTGATTGGTTATTGGTAAAAGAAAGAGATGGAGAGAGAAGAAGCGACAGTGAGAAATAGAGAGAGAGACAGATAGACAGACAAACAGAGAGAGAGAGAGAGAGAGAGAGAGAGAGAGAGAGAGAGAGAGAGAGAGAGAGAGAGAGAGAGAGAGAGAGAGAGAGAGAGAGAGAGGGAAATAAACGTCAATCTAACAAAAAAAAAAATTGCAATATAATTTCGTATTATTTTTCATAAGAAAATATTTTCTTTCAAATCTCACTCTCTTTCTCTCATTCTCTCTCTATCTCTATTCGTTTATCAAAAAATTATTATTATTTATTTTTTATTATCAATATTATCAATAGTAATTCAAGGTAATGAATTTGTGTATCTAAATAATATTTCAACGCGATTATTAATCGTTAACTATTAGAACGAGATCGTTTTAATAACATCGTATTGACTCATTAGTGGGTATTAGAAATGTATGAAATGAAAATATTTTATCTACCGACATCGACTTTAATCTAAATCGATTTAAGTCGAGAGGTCGACAGAAAATTCTTAGAAAAGATTTAAGATCGTTCTAACGTAAAATACCTATAACGTTCTAATAGATTCTAATGTACTTTTTCTTTTTCTTTTTTGATCTTTCCTTTCCTTTCCTTTCCTTTCCTTTCCTTTCCTTTCCTTTTTTTTTTCTTTTTCCGTGATTCGAGAGAAACGATTGAAACTTCTTATTCATTTACTTTTTTTTCTTTTCAATTACGTATTCGTTCCTCGAGTCGATTTAAACCTCCATTTTACTTTGTCAAGACGCAAATGAGACTTCTTTTTTGTCCTTTTTTCTTCACTCTCTCCCTTTCTCTCTCTCACTCTATCTCTCTATCTTCCCTTTTTTTCTTTCTCTTCTTTTTTTTTTTTTTTTTTTTTTTTTTTTTTTTATAGACTTTTTCTTTCCCATTTTAATAGAAACACGTTCATTAACACGTTCATTGTCATTCGCAAATAAAAAAATATTAATTTCTCCAAGATTTGTCTAAGATACACGATCTTTATTTATACTACATATCTAATAATGATTTTTTTTTTGGCGAGAAGAATTTCTTTCTTTCTTTCCTTCTTCCTTTTTTTTTTTTTTTTTTTTTTTTTTATAAATATTTCAATAAAATAGTAAAGAAAAAAAGATATATAAATAAGTAGAAGGAAAATAAAATCCGATGAAATAAGAAAAAAAAAAAAAAAAGAAAAAAAAAAAGGAAAAAGAAAATTAGTCACTTCCTATGAAAATAATTTCATTTCATTTCATTACATTTCATTTCATTATTTAGTGTATTTAATTTAACTATAATATAATTAACATAATAATAATTCAATTTAATTCCATTGAAACATATGTTCGAGATTGCGCGATGTCTCGAATGTCGAAGATCGATCGATTACTTCTTTTTTTTTTTTTTTTCTTTTCTCAAGAAAAGTTTTTTTTTTCTTCTATTTTTAACAAATGACCCTTTAAAGGTGACAACGTATAATATGCAAGAGACGTAAGTATCTAGATATGTAGATATGTATGTTAGACTTTTTAACGCAAATTTGAAAGACGCATACTTCGAGTTAAGTATGTACACACACTATATACATACATACATACATACATACATACATATATATATATATATATATATAAGTTGTTGAATAATGGATATACACCCTGAACTACCCTTAACTGCTCTTCTACATCTTCTTCTTCTTCTTCTTCTTCTTCTAGATGTTATATCATTATACGATGCAAACATACGCAAATCGTGAACTCAAGAGACTTTTTTTAAAAAGTGCAACGAGATCGTAATCTGAGTCACCTATTGGCATTCTTCTTCCCCTTTCCACCTTTCCTAAACTCAATCCTATTTTTTTCTTTTCTTTTTCATTTTTTTTTTCTTTCTATATCGAGAAAAGATAGGCGCGTTATTTTATCATTCCCTGTTTATAATTTGTTATCTATGTACATACGTGTTTTCTTCTTTTTTTTTTTGCAGAATTGTACGTTCTATTTATTTATTTATTTATTTATTTATTTATTTATTTATTTATTCATTTTATTTTTATATGATCTTTTTATTCATTTATGTATGTATTTATTTATTTATTTATTTATTTATTTTACTGACAGAGTTTGTTTCTTGTCTCTTCTTTTATCCTCTTTATTACAAACGATCTTGTAAATTAATTAATTAGAAATTGTTATATAAATAAAAAAGGAAAGTATATTATGTAATGATTAAAAAGAAACAAAAGTCAAAAATAAAATTGTTTTGTTTGTTATTCCTTAAAGAAGATTAGATCATATATATACATATATGCATGTATGTATGTATGTATGTATGTATGTGTGTATATATGTATGTATGTACATAAATTCGATGTTATCCTATGCAGTTTCACGCGCGTAAATCAATTCGTAAGAAATACGAGAATTTTTGTTCCTTCTTTTCGTAGATTCGTAGATTTGTAAAATCGATTTTGAGACTGAGACAAATGTTCGAACATCGTAGAGAACAGTAAGCTTTTGGCGACAGTTTTCTGTTTCCACGTGTCGTGATAAAACTTGTAATTTATTTTTCATACTTGATACTATTCCGAGTTGTATATTTCTCATGGAAAGGAATGTAAGAGTCTTCTATCTCATTCGTAAAAATTTCTTTATATCTTTTGCTTACGTTGATCCTAACAATATTTATTATAATTTGTTTATATATAAATATATATCATATATTAAATTAAGAAAACGAATATAATATATTTCTATTATGTTATAATAAAAAAAATATATATATATATACAAATAAAATTATTTTTATATGATGCTTATCAAAATTTGTAATAGTAATATTTTTAATTAATTATATGTATATATATATAAATATAAAAATATATATACAAATATAAAAATTTCTTACAAGAAATGAAAATCCATGCTCAACAACTTTTTTAATGTATAACATTTTAATTTATAAATACCGTAAGATATTTAATCAGATTAAATGGAAAATTTTGTACCATCTCTTATCACTTGCCCATGTATTATACATGTAACATATTACAACGCGACGTTACGTAAAATTTCAATATAGACGACACTGCGCATCAAGAGACAGAGACAGAAACAGAGATAGAGATAGAGACAGAGAGACAGAGAGAAAGAGAGAGAAAGAGAGAGAAAGAAAACAGAGAGAGAGAGAGAGAGAGAGAGAGAGAGAGAGAGAGTGAGACAGAGTAAAATTACTTTACTTTCACCCGCAGAGAAATTTCACGTTAAAAGCAAGACAAAATAGTTAGAGTACATTGATCAAGTTGAATCAAAATTCAACGGGTGTTCGACAGTATTGAACACATGGTATATAACTACGCGTGTCTATATATATATATATATATATATATATATATATATATATATACATACGTATATAGATACTTATAAATCTATCGTCCCTTACATGTACATATACCATGTATAAATCTACCTACGTACATGTACATTTCAATTTACTTATGTATATACAATACATACATATATACATATATACATACATACATACATACATACATATATATATATATGTGTGTAAATAAGTATGTTAAAGTACATATACTATGTATATAACTACACAAAAGTACTTATAATATATACATATACTTATAAACATATGTCGAGATATATATGTGTGTGTATAAACATATGTATAAGTAAATATATATGTACATACACATATATATCTTGACTAGCTCTCGAACAGCACTTACAAGCCTCACAGCCTACCTCCTCCCTATCTCCCTCCTTCTACGTCAGCCAACAACCCTCCTCAACCCCTTCTCCCATCACTCACGATTCCCTTTACCATCAGCCTTACACCATTTACTTACTATCTCTCCTCGATTCGATTTTTATACTTTCCTAGTATGAAAAATTCATGTTGAATTAAAAAAATCGCTTGTCGCATGCTTTCCATGCAAGGTTCTACTTTAACGTCATTTCGTGGATGCAAAAGATAAGCTTATCGTAACGGCAAAAGTGGGTACCTACTCGATACTTAAACTTTTCTGATAACGATATGTAACTATGTGTGTATTTATGTATCTATGTATGTACATATGTGTGCTCGTGCGTATGCTTATGAGAAAGAAAGAGATAGAGACAGAGAAAGAGAGAGAGAGAGAGAGAGAGAGAGAGAGAGAGAG
>NC_057701.1:2681878-2708381 GCF_014466175.1 Vespula pensylvanica | reverse complement strand
TATATATATATATATATATATATATATGTAATAATAGTTATTGGATTTATTGTAGAATCGTTCATAAATCAACTAAAATCCTATATATTGGTTATCGAATACTTATAAACGCACATATTGTACTTAGCTATGAAAACGTTTAGATTTTATATTTTTTTCTTTTTTGTCCATATTCTTATAATGTTTTCTCTTCCTTTTCTTTTTCTTTTTTTTTTTTTTTTTTTTTTTTTTGATGTGATGGTAATATGTGTCGATTTTTAAAAAGGGTAGTAAGGAGACTTAAGCTGTTAACTATTTTTTAAATATGAATATATATATTTAATACGTATATATATACGTGTGTGTGTGTGTGTGTGTTCTAATAAATCTAATTCCATCGAATCATTAACAAATCTAATTATTAATCGTTTCCAAAAAATTATCATAAAAAAGTATCGATTCAATATATCACGATAAACGCGTAATATTCAATTTTCTATGCGTAAATGCGTTCATCAAACTTTATCGAGTCGTTCATCGAGTATATCGTTTCTTTTTTCTCCCCTTTTTCTTTTCCCCCTTTTTTTTTTTTTTTTTATTATAGTAAAGTCCAATTAAGGAGTTCTTGGTATCTCGAGTTTCTAAAGCTTTTATACGCGTGAAAATTCCTCAAGGAAGAAAGAAAAAAGATGGTTGGACCATCTTAATGGCGGCATTCTTTAGTAAAAAAAGAAAAAAAAAGGAAAATAAAAAAGAAAAAAAAAAGTAGAAAAACATCACAGAAGAATATAAGGGTTGCTAGGATCGCTTTCCTCCTCTCTCTCTCTCTCTCTCTCTCTCTCTCTCTCCCTCTCTCTTTCTCATTTTCTCTCTCTTTCTCGTCAAGGAAACAAAAAAGAAACCCCATGTACCATCTATTCATCTCTTTCTCACACATACTCTCTCCATTTTACTTTTTCATTTCTTTTCTATCTATTCTGCCTTCTCAGCTCTTTCCTCTTTTACCTTTTTTCTTCTTCTTCTTCTTCTTCTTCTTCTTCTCTTCTTTCCTTTTACCTTTATCTTCTTCTATTTCTAGACTTTTTTTCTACGGAAATAAGTCAAGTACTGGACGTAAATACAAAGTAGCAAATTTCTCTAGTAAGATTTTTCTTTCAAGGCTATTGTTAACTTCGTGTTTATATTTTAATTCCCTTTAACTTTTCCTTCTATTTCTTTCAAATAAGACGGATGGACGGTGTAAGGAAGAAGAAAGTTAGAAGGAAAGAGTTGGTTAGTGATTGTGTATGTTTGTGTGTGAGAGATAGAAAAAGAAAAAAACAGGGTAAACGAAATTCTCTTGTAAATTAGTCGAGAATGTTACACTAGAGTTTTCTTTCAAAGTTAGACTTGTATCTGGTTAAAAAGAGAGAGAGAGAGAGAGAGAGAGAGAGAGAGAGAGAGAGAGAGAGAATGCTTGGTAAACAAAATTCTCCTAGAAAATAGTCGAGAATGTTACTAGAGTTTTCTTTCGAAGTTAAACTTATATCCGGTTAAGAATAGAGAGAGAGAGAGAGAGAGAGAGAGAGAGAGAGAGAGAGAGAGAGAAGATAGAAAAAAAATAATTAAAAAAAAAATAAAAAAAATTAAAAAAATAAAAAAAAATTATTCTGCCACGTGCGAGTCAAGATTGCTGCTAGAGTTCCATTTCAAAATTAAATTCAAACTTGATTCGTGCTTCGTGTGGATAATTAAACTTCAACTAAGGCACAAAAGAATTGGATAATTGTGAAGAGAAAAAAAGAAGAGAAGGAAGAAAAAGAAAAAGAATTAATATGAAACGAAATAAAATGAAAGAAATAAAATTAAGATCTCGAAAATATTCTTTCGTTGGTATTGTTTTGTTTTGATAAAGTATCGAAGTGTTATCAGAAACTTTCGAGATACACGTTCGTATATATCTGTTTTTTATTATTTATTATTAATTGTTAGTTTATATATATATATATATTTATAATATATCATTGTTCGATTGAAATCGTGTTTGTTTAAAAATGTCGAAATATTAAATTAATTGTCATACGATAAATTATATATGTGTATATTCCATCTCGATAAAAAAAAAAAAAAAGAAAAAAAAAAGAGGAAGTAATACGCTCGAATGAAATTAATTCAAGTATACGATAAATATCCTTCTCGTACGAGATTTACATGAATTGGAGTGAAAAGAAACTACATTTAAGATTCTCTAAACTTATCTGTTAAATTTTCTCGCTAGAATAAATCCTATCCATTTTCTTTAAAATGTAAAAATGCAAAGCATCCTTCGGTCAAGTACTTGTTATTCGTGTCGTTAATTTTCTTTCCAAGATTTTTCCTTTCTCAGAAATTCAACGATCGCTCGGTAGAAGAGGAATGTGGAGGGTGGGATGAAGAGAGGGTGAGAGTTAGGGAAAGGGACATGTTATAAATATTTTATGATGAGAATATCTATGATGTTTAAATCAAATATTATATTATATTAGTATAATTTATAACATTATAAATTATATTACATAATATCATATTATATTGTATTACATACACTTTTTTTTATAATAATAATAATAATAATAATAATAATAATAATTATTGTTTTATTTATTTGTCGATACTATCCTATAAATCTCGTGATTTTTCAATTTTTCAATTTTTTCATTTTCAATTTTTCTTTCATTTCTTTTTCTTTTTTTTTTTTTTTTTTTTTTTAATAAACTATTGAATGACGTCACGACGACGAACAAAAATTTTGATATTCACTCTTAAATTGCGACGTCCGACTAGTTAAGGCATTTACTATTTAAATATTAAAAAACCCCATTTGCACCATGCGCGGGAAAATTCGCGATCGGTAAGGTAGGTCACGAAGCTTATTATTTTTATCAACTCTTAATCATAAATCCTTTAACCATTCTTTTTTTTTCCTTTTTTTTCTTCATTTCTTTCTTTTTCTTTTTCCTCTTCTTCCTTTTTCTCTTCCTCCAACAAAAGGACCCTTCTATTATTCCTTCAGAAATCCGGTAATACGTATCTCCCTCACGTGTATTCTTTTTTATTATTTTTCTTTTCTTTTCTTTCTTTCTTTTTTATCCTCCACGTCAAATTTCTCTCATCTTACACGTTTTCTTTAGGATTTTATCTTGGAAATATCCAACGGCAATATTTTAAGATACGATTTATAATCTTTCAATCAATATCGAGTAATAACGCGGTCTTCGATGTTCGTCGAAAGTCGCACGTAATTCCTTTTTCCTTTTCTTGTCTTTTTTGTTTAGAAACATTTTTTTAAAATAGACTTTGATTTCTAAACTAGGCATTCGTGCGAAGTGTTATTATTTTTATCGATTTTATTGTGTATCGAATATTATTTCTCTTTTTTACTTTTTGTTCTCGACTATTACATAAAAAAAGAAATAAATAGATAAATAAATGAATGAATGAATGAATGAATGAGTGAATGAATGAATGAATGAATGAGTGAATGAATGAATGAATGAATTAATTAATTAATTAATGAAAAGAATCATTGTTATGTCCATTGAAATTGGAAATAAGCAAAATATATTGCTTGTGTTGGATCTTATTTTCCTTTCTTTTTTTATTAGATTTTTTAATAAGTATTTGTTTTATTTTTATTTTTATTTTTTTTTAATAGAATGTTTAGAACTTTCTATTAAGTTGATTATTTACTATTTAATATATACATCGTTTTTATCTAATTTTTTATTTAAATTAAATTATAATTTTTGCATGTAAATTTGAACTACAGTATTAGTATATTACATATATATATATATATATTTATTTATTTATTTATTATGAATTTTATACTATTATAAAATATTACTTTATATAATATAATATAAGATTCCATCTTTAATTATTCAATTTAATTTTTAATTATTTTTAATCATTTTTACATTTATATATATATAAATATTGTATTTATAAAAATGAATTTATTATATAAATTTCACATCTTTCTCTTCATTTTCAGTTATTAAAACAAGAATACATGGAAAATAAAGAATAGAGGGTCTACAAAGAAGGAAAGAAAGGATCACTTATGTTAATTGAAGAAGGATGAATTTTTAAAAAAGAACATCTGATTCATGGTAAGATCATATTTTAAAATACTGTTTCCTTCGGAAATAATACTTATGGTACAGTAAGATAAAGGTTTGGTGGGTGGGAGTAAGGGATATAACAATGGGACTGTACTTAATCCATATAAATTTTCT
This sequence comes from Vespula pensylvanica, assembly GCF_014466175.1. Taxonomy (NCBI): domain Eukaryota; kingdom Metazoa; phylum Arthropoda; class Insecta; order Hymenoptera; family Vespidae; genus Vespula; species Vespula pensylvanica. The sequence continues at coordinate 2,704,143 of NC_057701.1, read as the reverse complement.
CTTGTCCTCGTTCTTGTCCCGTTGTTTTTTATTTTATCGTAGCCGTTCTAATGAGAGAGAATGCCAGTTAACGTGAACCATGATAACGATTGTTCTATCTCTTTCTTTTTATATATATATATATATATATATATATATATATATGTTCAAGTATAAGTGCGAATATAATAAATTTATATAAACAATAAATATGTTTAAACAATCAAAAAAGGAGAAATTAAGAATATCGCAATATTTGCATATACACATATATATATATATGTGTGTATGTATGTATGTATGTATGTATGTATATTAATATATGTGTATATGTAGATCTATATATTCGAATGTATGATAAATGTAAATAAATGTATTATGCATACTTATATAATTCTTAAGTGTTAATACGAATGATAAATTGAAATATACATATTATATATTTCATATTTACGCGTATTAATATTTATCATAAGTATAAATTAAATATATTCTATGTTGCTTTGTATGTACATATAATACATATGAATTATAGTGTAGGTATATATGACTTTTCTCTCTGTCTCTTTATTTCTCTGTCTCTTTGTATATGCGTGTATCTCTTTTTCTCACGAATAAAGAGATATTACGATTCTTTATGTTTTATCATCATCGTATTCACTTTATATATGTTATGTATGTATATACATGTGTATGTACTTGTATGAGTGATAAACCTAAAATCTATATAATGTGTGTGTGTGTGTGTGTGTGTGTGTGCATGAATGTACATAATCGAAAATTATGAAAAATCTATACAGTACATACATATTTACATATACGTATATACGTACATACATACATATGTTTTTCATATTTTATTAAATTTGGATGTATTAGTACGAATAATCGATATTAATAAATATTTTATTTATAAGTATTAATAAAGTATTAATATATGAATAATTGATACAAATATATATATATATATATATATATATATATATATATATATAATGTTATATATGGACTTGTCCATATATAATTACGATGTCTACGATAAACTGTATTTATCATATTTTTTATTTATTATATTACATTTAATGACAATAGATTTATATTAAATTGTATCCTTTTTTTTCTTTTATATCATATTTTTGATTTATATAAAATTATTATATTTGCATGGATTTATATATATATATATAAATAATAAATATAAATTAATATATTGATACGTACTTTTTCGTACTCGAATATACAATAAATATAATTAACAATTCATATCCGATAAATACAGTTTATATATTAATCGAATTAATAAAGCATAATAGCAATAATAATTAACACGTCTACTTAAACGTATTATTATAAATAAATAAATAAATAAATAAATAAATAAATAAATAAATAAATAAATACATATATAAACGTACGAATAAATATATAAATAAATAATATCAGCTTATACTTGTCAAAAAATTCATACATACACTCAAAGAATATAAAACGAAAATAAATATACACGATTAACATAAATAAATAAAATTAATATTATACTTGTCTGTACTACGTATTTATACTACTACATGTTTTCAATGAAAAACAAGTAGCGATAAAGAATATAACGATATAATTAAAATAAATGATACATGCACAATATTTACAGTACATACTCGAGCATATCTATACTGTATATAGTGTTAAACTTCAACAAATATCTGAACATCAAGAACGTATATAAATGATAGTATCTTCAAAGTACAATCTTGTACATATATATGTATACACATATATATTGATTTTTTCTTATCGAATTGAAAATGGTTATTTGCGACTTTTCGAGATTCATTTTTGAGATTATCCGAGCAAGATATTTTTTCTTTCCTTCTTCTTCTTTTCTTTTTTTTTTTTTTTTTTTTTCTATAAAGAAGAAAAAATTCTTTAGCTATTCTTTTCTTATCTCTTTTACTCTCTCTCTCTCTCTCTCTCTCTTTTTCTCTCTCTCTCTCTTTTTCTTTCTCTCTCTCTCTTTTTCTCTATCTCTATTTCTCTCTCTCGTTTTCAACGATATATACTAACTTTGCGTCTTTCACCGAGAAGACGTGAAAATAACACGTGTGAGCATATACGCACTTACACACGTGCATACACACGTGCATACATATACACATAGCCATAGACACAACAGAGCCATCGTATACACAGATACAAAGATAGACACATAGCAGACACATACACACACAAATATCATAGAGATAAAAAGAAGAAATGCGATCTGTATGGAGAGTCAATATGGTCGTCGTGAAAGATTTCTTCTAGTGAATTGGATCATAAGTCTTACAAAAGGATCATCATCGAAGTTTCCGAATTAGACTTCGTTCTTTCATAAAAGAAATCTCATATACAATATACTACATATAATGTTGTATTATGTTACTATGAAAGGAAATATATATTACGTATAATATACTACGCGACAGTGTAAGGATCATTATTTCAGATAGTTAATAAATATATGTTATACATACATATATATATATATATATATACATTATGTACTTAATAAATTATTTTTTTATAATATATATTTTTATATATAAATTATTTTTCATTTAATGGAACGTTTAAATATTCGTATAATAACTTTCCAAATATTGATATTTTTTATTTAATATTATATTTAATATATTAATATATTTAATATATATATATATATATATAGTAATTAATATAGTTTATTTCGTTTTTTCTTTCTCTTTCTATGATTCTTTATCTTTGTTATCTTGATCTTCATCTATTATGCGAAATGCGTAGATCTCGAATATAAAGCTTCCATTATCAGAGTATTTGAAGGAGGTGGTGCGTACATGTCTAGAAAGCCAGAATTCACGTGTAAGCTCTGGAAACTCATATCTTTCTACGAAATAGAAGGGAGAAGATTTTTCGGGGATTAAGCAAGATCATTCGTTGATCCTTTAACGAATAACGTCGTTCGAGACGTAAGTTCATCTTCAGTAATACGATGACGAGGGTCGTCGTGAAGTTGTTAAATCCACTATGGAAGTATATATATATATATATATATATATATATATATATATATATATATACATTTATTAGTTATCGTTCAATATTTTGATCTTATTTTTTAATTACTCGTGAATATTCATTATATTTGTATTTTTTAGCATGGACATACACATTGCTACACCATACGTATGTTCGTTCAATATTTTATTATTTACATTTTTGATTTTGTTAACTCCGTAGAATATCAATAATTTTATTTATTAGTTTATTTATTATTTAATATCGTTTCTTTTTTTATTTGAATATTTTTTATTCGTGCAAATATTTATATTCTCATACATTTGTGCGCATTCATTATGAAAAAAAAAAAAAAAAAAAAAAAAAAAGAAAAGAAAAGAAAGGATTCAATGATGATTACTCTCTATCGTAGAATTAAAAAAGTATTGAATTCATCATAATTATAATACAAAATCGTATTAGCGTTAAATGGTTAAGTAGCAAGTTGAAAATCCTTTTTCTGAACAGACGTCTTTCAATGAAACGAACCAAAGATTAGATAAATATCGTCGAGATATCCTCTCTAAAATGAATCTTTTCAGTTAAATTAGATTCCCTATTCTCTTTCGTTGGATCACCACTTCCTAATTCATCTCTTTCTCACAAGAGAAAAAAAAAAAGAAAGGAAAAGAAAAGAAAGATCTAAATCTCGATCTCGTTAACGAAAACGAACTGTTCCCGTACGTTCTGTTAGAAAAATGTCACGTCTACGCGTGATTATATCTATTCCTAAGAGACTTACGTGCCTAATCTCACAAAAAAGAGAAAAAAAAAAGAAGAGAAAATAAAGAAGAAAAAACGAAAGGAAGAAGATAAAGAAAAAAACGTATTAGAAAAGAATCAAAACTATAATACAAGATTAAAAGAAACAGACAGACAGACAGACAGACAGACGAACGAAGAAAAAGAGAAAGACAAAAAAAGAGAGAGAGAGACAAGAGATTAATTTTCTTTCTTTCTTTCTTTCTTTCGTCCCATTTTTCTTTTCCTTTCTTTTTACTTTTTTATTTCTTCCGTTCTATTATTTTTATACGTTTTTGAAAGTAAATCAAGCATGTATCGTTATCCCTTTCATCGTTTCTTATTCCATCTCGAGCTCTATCCAGCTCCTACTAACTCTTACCCTTCGATCCATCCCCACCATATCACCATCACTACCACCATTACTATTACTACCACCATCATCACCATCACCATCGTCAGCAACACCATCTCCACTTTTTCCACCACGTTCGACGAACCCACCATCGTCGATTTAATCTCGTTTCCCTTGACGATGTCCACACCGTAACCCGGGATAACGACGAAGTTAAGAGCACTCGTCTTTTCCAGTCGTTGAAATGGATTAAGATAATACGGAGGATGAAAAGGAGGAGAAGGAAGAGGGATGAGGGGAAGGTGGAGAGGAGGAGAAGTAGAAGGGATCAGAGAAATAGGAGTTGAATCATTAATGAACGACGTTAGCCACCTGTAAGTACCTAGCCGCACGAATCGAAATATTATGTATATAAATATATATGTGATATATTGTATAATAGTATTATATATTATGTTGTATAATATATAGAATATATATAATATAATATTTATATGTATATATATATATATATAGATATTGTATAATTATATGTGTAATGTGTATATGTTTATGTATGTGTATGATATACTATACAATTATATTATATCTTATATCTTATATTGTATATATATAATATATATGATTCTATAAATAATTAATTATATATATATATATAATTATTACTATTGTTATGGATATAATAAAAAATAATAATAACGATAATAAAAATATATATTATTTGATATAATACATCATACATATATCATATCTCATATATATATATATATATACATATATGAATACATACATACGTACGTATATACATACATATATATGTAAAATACATTATAAGATTCGTGTTTCCTTCTCATCATAGATTTCTCCTTTAGTACTCTTCCATCAAAATGGACCACGATCGCGTTATGTTACCTCTTATGACCTCGTTAACATTATCGCCCATTTGCATGTAACACTCCAATCGTGTCACCCCCAACCCCTACCTATCTCCACCTGACTACTCCCCTCACTCTACTCTATAACAGATAGTTCTTCTCGTTCGTGATGTTAAAATCAACGATCGTAGTATAGACATAAATACATCGTTGATTTTATTCGCCCTTTGTTAGAATTTATATAAAATTTATAGTACTATATATATATATATGTATGTGTGTATATATATCTTTGTATATGTGAAAGAAAGACATAACTTCATTTTATATTTGATAAGTTTAAATTGATTCGGACACCATGTATATATATATATATATATATATATATATATATATGTATTCGATTACGTGCATGTATGTGTGTGTGTGTACTCTAGTTTATGTCTCTCTCTCTCTCTCTCTCTCTCTCTCTCTCTCTCTCTCTCTCTCTCTCTCTCTCTCTCTTTCTTTCTCCCTGTATATGTGTGTATGTAGGTGTACACACGTGTAAGAAATAGTTTTCTTTTTCACGTTAATGAGCGAGCAAACATTTTCTTTCTTTACGTTTTTCCTACCTTCTTCGAGTTTGTTCTTCAAGATGAAGAGACGTCGTGAAAGAATGAACGACTCGTTTATTTCTTTTTCTTTCTTCTTCCTTTTCGTTTCTTTTTGTTTTGTTACTTTTTCTCTTTCTCTTTTTCTTTTTTACTTATTTGTTTGTTTGTTTGTTTGTTTGTTTGTTTGTTTGTTCGTTTGTTTGTACGTCTGTTACATTTTTCTTATTATCATTATTAAACGACCGAAACTGCTAACTCTACTTCTACGTTTTATCGTCTCCATTTCTTACCCTACAGTGTTTTTCTTCGATCCAATTTATAGTTTCTAGATTCTAAGTTTCTAAGTTCTAATAACATTTGTATATTTGTATTTGATGTTATGTTTATTCATTTATCCTTTTATTTTTCTTTTTATTTTTTATTTCTTATTTAAAATATTATTTTATATTAGAAGTGAAATTTTAACGATGCGTCCAATTGAAATAATTTCGTACGTGTGTATGTGTGTATGTAAAATAAAAGTAAGTATAAATAATATAAATAAAATAATATATGTATATATGTATATTATATATATATATATATATAATTATATTATGAATAGATTATACTTTACAATAATTACAATAATTTAATTTTATATATATACATATACACACACACACATGTATTTTTGTAATTTATATATAACAAATTTAAATCTAATTAATTTATAAATATTGAAAGAGAGAGAGAGAGAGAATATAAATTCCTAATAAATTTACAAATCACAAATTAATTATTTGATTTAATAATAAACGATTAATTAAAACAAAAAAAAATCAATATAAACAAATAGATTGAATTCTTTGATCATCGATCGTGTCATTGATATTTTCATTTTATGTCATTATTTAAGATATAATTTAGTATACGGAAGAAGATAGAAGGAGGTGGAAGGAGGGGTAAGAAGATGGTTGAGATAACCATTTTCATGGAAGCATAAAGAGCACCCTCGACATACGTATCGATTACGTTTTAATACCTTGCATGGGATACCTTTTATGGTCGGTCGATATCAGATAACTATTAAATGGACAAGTTCGAGGCAATAGTAATGGTCCGGTTCGTTTCAAAGCTTAAATTTATTACTCTTGATCGTTTTAACTGTTTTTATATTTTATTATCATAATATATATATATATGAAATAAAGAGAAGAAAAAATACTTGCATTTACGTAAACTTCACTCTTCCTTTTTCATTTCTTGTTTTACAAAAAATAAAAAAATATTCGAATTCATAAGCGATAAGTTTGTAATAAGATAAAGAATATAATCATACAATGTGATGATAGTAATCGATTAGTATAACTATAGAAGAAAAGAAGATAAATAAAGAAAGAAAGAAAGAGAGAGAGAGAGAGAGAGAGAGAGAGAGAAAATTGCAATAACAAAATTTTCACAAGAATATTATTTATCTATAAACATCGCTGTAACTACAGGTGGTATATAGAAAACGGATCACACGATGATAACGACGATGATAACGAACGCGTGAACGAATAAGAAGGAGAAAAATGAAGGGTGAAGAAAAAAGAAGGAAAAATGACTCATCATTGGAATTACATATCTTGTGCAAGTTACAAAAATATTCGCATCGAAACTTCAAATACGAAAAAGGAGAGGAAAAGAAAAAGAAAAAAAAAAAAAACGTACGCACACGCGAAAAAAAAAAAGAGAAAGAAAAATAGAAAATGAATTAAACGAAACGAAACGAAACGAAACGAAAGTGAACGAACAACGAAGATGATAAGAAACAAACGTGATAAAAAAAAAAGGAATATAGGGTGGGACAAGAAAAATGAATGAAAGAAGAAGGAAACATGAATGAAGAAAACAGAAATGAAAGAAAAAGAGGGAAAAAAAAGAAGAGAGAAAGAAAAATGAAAGGAAGGTAAAGTAAAAAAAAAAAAAAAAGAAAAAGAAAAAAGAAAAAAGTAAAAATAAGTAATTAAAACGATTAAAAACTTTTCTTACGTTTTCGAGTAAAACTTTGATGTAAAATTGATTTGGTCGGTAAACTTGGTCGATTTGAAACTGGATATAATCCTGTTATAATCAATGGGGTACGCTAATTAATATCTTGCTCGATTGCACTTTCATTTAAAGCCTTTCTCGGGGAAGAAGAGTCTTCTCCCTTCCCTCTCTCTCTTTCTCAAACCCTCTCTCTGTTTTTCTCTTTCACTCTGTCTCTCTTACACACACACACACACACACACTATCTTTCTCTCTCTCTTTTTTTTTTACACATACGTACTTTCTCTAAGTACACACGTTTTCTCTATTTTTTTAAGTACATAAGTGTTTCTCTTTTTTTACATTTAAGTGGATACTTTCTTTCTTTCTCTCTCTCTCTCTCTCTCTCTCTCTCTCTCTCTCTCTCTCTCTCTCTCTCTCTCTCTCTCTCTCTCTCTCTATCTATCTTTCTATCTATGTATATCATTCAATAAACGATGATTACCCGAGACAAGGGACCACTGATAATAAAACTTTCTCTGATGTCGAACATATTCATGGGGGACGAGACTACGCTCTATATTTACTTATGTGTATATATTAGAAATAGATATATTCATATGTCGATATTTGTACGTGTGCATACATACTAAAAGGAAATTGTTAGTTTTGCCATAAAGAGAGATTGATAGATAGATGGATAGATAGATAGATAGATAGATAGATAGATAGATAGATAGATAGATAGATAGATAGATAGATAGTTAGACTGAGAGAAAAAGAGAGAAAGAGAGAAATGGATGACCTCTTGTAAATGGCAAGTTTTTTATCGAAAGTTCAAATCGTATAATCGATATATCCTATATCATACATGAATAAGCAAAAGTCACCTTGCTTATCGACGCATACGAAAATGATATTGATTATTCTATTGCTTTTATCTAAATTATTATCTGTTCCATCTAATGAGACAAATCTTTTTCTCAAAGTGGGTGAGAAGAGTGAGATAAATAATATTTGTTCGATTCCAGTTGAGAGAAATGGCAATCGTTGATTTAAATAAATTTGTATAGATAGTTATCGATTCGTCGAATCGAATGAAAAAATTTGTTTTTAAAAGTTGTAACTATTATATATATACTTATAATATATAACATATAATTTATTTTATATTATATTCTATCATATATACGAATATGTGATAATTAAGATTAGAAAATGTAATATATAATATATAATATACAAGATATATGATACATATAATTTTATACTATATTATATATATATATATATATATATATATATATATAGGAATATATGATAATTAGGATTAGAAACTTTATGCGAGAACGAAGTTACAACAAAGATCAACCTGTTCTAACTTTTGCTGAATTAAGAAGTGATTAGTTAGGAGTTAATTAATTCATACATAAAATTCATGTGTATGTATATGTTTGTCTCTCTGTTTGCGTATGTATATAATATTCGTTGAGTTATAATCGCTAATTAAAATCGCATTAATATTTCTTATCCCTTATCAACTTGGGAACTTTTTTTTCAATATCTTCTTTACAAGTAAAATAAAAAGAGAGATCTGAGCGACGTGCGCATAACATGATTTAAAAAGAAAAAGAGGGAAAAAAGAGATTAAAAAAAAAAAAAAAAGAAAGAAAGAAAGAGGGAGAAAAAAATTGCGAAAAGAAGAAAGAAATACGAGACAATTTATTTTTAAACCTCTTTTTATCTTCCTAAAAAAAAAAAAAAAGAGGAAGAGAGAGAGAGAGAGAGAGAGAGAGAGAGAGAGAGAGAGAGAGAGAAAAGAAATATCGAACGCAAAAGATCTTTTAATCCAAACGTAAATAAAGATAAATAAATAAATAAATGTTTCTCCAATTAAACGTAAATCTTTCTCTTAATTAAAAGGTCGATGAAAAATGATTGTATTAACTCATAAAATTAGTTTTTGCCGAACGAGCTTTCCCTACAATTTTTGAAGTCGAATTAACCGTCAAACTTTAAACATTTTTAACGATTATATATAACAAACCATCATACTATACGTATTACATAGATATATGTAAACGCATAGAGAGAATATTTGCGTGAGTAAAGATATCTCGTTTGGTTGAGCCATTGAAATTTTTCACTTGTCCTAATGCGACGTAAAAGCATTAATAAAAGTAATATCTATCGTAGGCCATTCTCATTGGCAATGAAAAATGTTCAGGCATTAGACTCTCTTATGAAAGAAAAAAATAAGGGGATGAGAGAAGAGAAAAAAGAAACGGAGGATGAAAGAAAAAAGAGAATAAGATAAGAAAAGAATAAAAAAAAAAAAAAAAAAAATGTAAAGAAGAAAAAAAGAGGAGAAATTTGAATTTTTCTGCGATATTTCAAACGATAAACCTAACATAAGAAACAGTCATACTGTGACACACAAAAAAGTGTGTGTGTGTGTGTGTGTGTTCAAGATTACGTGATGATGATCCATATAAATTGTTACAAAAAAGAAAAAAAAAATATATGTATATATTTTTTTTTTATAGTCAACGAAATTTATTACGAAGGTTTACTTAAATTTACTACAATTTAATATTCAATTTATTTGGAAAAATTAAATCCCATTTTGATATATATATATATATATGTGTGACATATATGTACGGCATATATGTATATTCGTATAGTTATGTATGTATGAATAAGAAAGAGAAAAGAGAAGAAAAGAGAATCAAAAAAATGTGAAGAAGAAAAAAATCGAGGGAGACTGGAATTCTCCTGCGATATTTCAAACGATAAACCTAATAGCACGACGCATACATATATGTGTGTGTTTGTGTATGTGACCAGGATTATATGAAAATTCATATAAAGTGTTATAAAATGAAACATTCAAAAATGACGAGTATTTTTTTTGAACAGAATTATTAGAAGTAATGTTGACCTTAATTTATTTCAATTTCTTGAGATACTTTCTTTTCTTTTCCTTTTTCTTTTTCTATATATATATATATATATATATATTTTTTTTTTACGTACGACAAAATTAATTCCTCTTAGTTATGATACACACACACACACACACACACACACACAATATAATCCATACAAAGCATTATAAATGAAACATTAAAAAAAAGAAAGAAAAAAAGAAAAAAAAAAAGAAAGGAAAAGAAAAAAATATATTATACATTTCAACAAAATTTATTAGAAATGTTTATTTAAATTCATTTCAATTTTATATTCGTTTATCTGAAGAAATTAAATAACTGTTTGAGTTATGACATGTATATATGTATGTATATATGTATGTATGTATGTATGTATGTATGTATGTATGTATGTATGTACGTGATGATTCCTATAAAGTATTACATTACAAACGAAACATTTAAAAGATATTATAATTTCAAGATATTATCGTCACAAACGTCGACATAAATTTATTTCAGTTTTATATATTTTTTATAGGTGACAAAATAATTTCATTTTTTTATTTACGACGTACATACGTATATATATATATATACATACATACATATATAATGTATGTATGTATGTATGTACGTACGTATGTACGTATATGTGAGTATCCGTATGAAGTGTTACAAATGATAGCATTTTGAAAGAAATATTATATTACACCTTTCAACGATATTATTACAAATATGTATGTCGACTTAAATATATTTCAATTTTCCTTTATATTCTCTTCTCCAAAAAAAAAAAAAAAAAAAAAAAGATTATTTATCATTTATCATTATCATTTGATACGAACACACACACACAAGAAAAATTAACATTAAACTCTGATATGTAAAATGAATAAACGTATAAACAACGTTTCGATAAAAATAGTTCTTAACGCTTTATATAGATCATCTTGGCTGATGTACCATATATATACATACATAACTTTATATACAACAGATTTTATACGTTCGTGCTCATATGAAATCCAAATATAATATAATGTATGGTTTTCTCTGTACGACTCCTTTAATTTTAGCAACCTAGACGGATCGTATCTCGAAAGGTCCTTGTGAATGTTACACGAATGCCTCGTAAAGGAACCATTTCCGAGTACAAACTTCAGAAGAGTTTGTTTTCCTCTCTCTCTTTCTCTCTCTCTCTCTCTCTCTCTTTATATATATAATATATATATATATGTATATATGTGTGTATATATATATATATATATATATTGTTCTCTCTATTTCGCTCTTGTCTACCAGTATGAAGTTTATAAAGAGGTTTCTCATTCTCTCTAACATTCAACCTTTGGAGATACCACGAAATAATCTAGGAATAATTGTGTCACAGTTGCAAGACCAATTATATAGATCATAGAAATAATTTCGAAACTTTCAACAACATTCTGGAATATCTTATAATTATTACTAAATAATAATAACAATAATAATTGTCATTTTCATTTATTATTGTTGTTATTATTATTGTTGTTGTTGTTGTTGTTGTTGTTGTTGTTGTTGTTGCGAAAAGTTAATAATTAAAAATTTGGAAATATCACGAATGATCGGAATATTTCGGGAATGATCTATAAAGTGAATTATACGTATACACAATTTTTCAATAAAAATCTTTCACAAATTTCTAATTATTCAAAAAAAAAAAAAAAAAAATCAAAAGAAGAAAGAGAAATAGAATAAAAAGTAGTGGATTGAATGATCCATTAAATATTCGTCAAATTTCGATACCTCGAAAATTTCTAATCTCAAAGGAATAACATTTTCAATTTCTCCATCTATTTCTCTCTCTCTCTCTCTCTCTCTGTCTCTCTCTCTGTCTCTCTCTCTGTCTCTCTCTCTCTCTCTCTAATAAATTTTCATGAGATATGTCCAGTATAAATGAAGCTACTCTTTTTTTTTTCGCTTGGGAGTACTTTGCTAGATAGTATAGAATGCTTAGAGGGATAACTTTTAGTGATAAAGGATAGCAAAGGGCGTTGTTACAAATGAAAAGAGACAAAGAGAGAAAGAGAGAGAGAGAAAGTGAAATATAGTCGAGAGTCGAAAACAGACTCTCGTATTTAACGCAACTTTAACGATCCATTTGATGCCATGTACCGTACGTGATCATAAATTAAGAACCAGTTTCACCATCTCCTCATACATATATATATATATATATATATATATATATTTATGTATAAAATATATATATATATATACGTATATATACATATTTCAATATGAATGAACTAGGTTTTTAATATATTTGAATTCTACTTGTTATTATTACTTTATTTATTATTATATTTGTTAATTTTATTCATCATCATCATCATTATTATTATTATTAATGTTATTAGAAATTGTTTTATTCTATGTATCATGTATAGTATATATCGATAATGATATTTAGTCTTGATGATATATATATATATATATATATATATATATATATCGATACATATCGAAATATGTATCTATATCTGTATATAGGTATACATGCATACACACATACATACATAAATACATACATACATACGTAGCTATATATAGGATTTATCCTTATCTGTTTTATTCGTGTCTGCTGCGAAATTCCCAGCAAATAAAATTTAATTATCCATTCGTACCTCTCTGTTTCCGAAACATCGTAATCGTTTCGTTATCGTAGAACACCAACAAGGATAATTAAAATCGAATATAAACGTATTCTCATTATGCTTCTTCAATATGATAACTTTTATTAGAGATTCAACACGATGTCTTACAACCGTCATCAAACACGCGACACACCCTTGTTTTTTTTTTCTTTTCCCTTTTTTCTTTTCTTTTCTTTTCTTTTCTTTTCTTTTTTTTTTCTTTTCTTTTTTATTCGTAATATCTTAAACGATGCGAAGTTATTTAAAATCGTTTCTATAACTATTTTATATCTATTTTTTTATTTAATTTATGTATTATTGTTGTTATTAGTAGTAGTAATAATAGTAGTAATAATAGTAAATATTTTATTCGTATATTATTATTACTTTTTATTTATCTTTTTTATCAACAAGTATTTTATTTATAAATTATTATTTTAATCTATTTTAGTATTAATATATATATATACATATATACATATAATATTTCGTGTATTTTTATGAATATTAATATAAGACAATTTATTTACACGAACTAATGCTATCTCGTTAAAATAAAAATTCACTACGCTCGTACGAAAACACGATTTATTTTATAAATTATATTCCGAATTGAACATTTCGACGAATAGTGAAAAAAAAAAAAGAAAAAGAAAGATTACAAAGAGAATAATAATTTTTTAATTCCTACAACTTTTAGCTATCAATGGAAAAATTGTACAAATTGAAAAATGTTTCTAATCCTTTCTAACGAATCTGAAGTTTTCCTTTTTCACTGATTTGAAATAACGAATCGATGGCACAGTTTCTCTGCGAGTTTCAGATATATGCATACATAAATACATACACTCGTGTACACACACACACACACACAAATATGTATATGCTATATCCTAAAAGAATAAGAAGCATGTGCAACGTCAAGAAAGTTTAGAGACTTCGGATGTTTATATTTATGCGGGACCTGAATATCACGAACCCGTAAGTTTCGTATTCATATATATATATATACACAGGGTGATCCATTTAAATCGTAACCTTAAGAAAAATCTTTCTCTTATTTACTATACCCATATATAATAAAATAGAAAGAAAAAAGAAAAACGAATAAAACGTGTGTGTCTAACTATGTGCGTATGTATTTACAACAATTACACATCATTTTTATTTGTTATATTATTAATGATCGCGAGAACAAATCGAAATTTTTTTTTAATACGACCGACTTGAATACATCTTTTTTAATTATAGAGCCAATTAACAAACACTTAACTTATAGAAAAAAAAAAGAAAAAAGAAAAAAAGAAAAAGAAAAAACAAGACGAAAGGACGATAAAGAATAAACGAGAGAGAGAAAGAGAGAGAAAGACAGGGAGAAAGACAGAGAGAAAAAGAGAGAAAGAGAGAGAGAGAGAGAGAGAAAGAGAAAGAGAAGTTCATGGGATAAAAGAAATGCAAATTTCTCGTTTCATTATTCAATCTTTAAATGTAAAATGGAATGTTTAATTACATATAAGATAAATAGTCAAAGTAAAATAGAAAGAGAGAGGGAGAGAGAGAGAGAGAGAGAGAGAGAGAGAGAGAGGGATGACCTTCAAACAAAACAAAAAAAAAAGAAAAAACTGATGCAACCCTTTAATACAAAGAAAAATAGAAATAGAGACATAGATAGAGAGAGAGAAAGAGAGATAAGGATGACCTTGACAAAAGAAGAAATAAAAAACAATAAAAAAAATTAAAAAGAAAAACTCACATACGATACCCTTATCTTTCTCTCTCTCTCTCTCTCTCTCTGTCTCTGTCTCTGTCTCTGTCTCTGTCTCTGTCTCTGTCTCTCTCTCTGTCTCTATTTCTTTCATCCTTCTCTTTCTTTTTTTCGCCCTTATCTCTTTCCGTCTCTTCCCAGTTCTACGTCCTACACCTCTTCAATGTTCATCTCGAAGAAAATGTCGTCGTTTGCCAACAATGAGTCTCTTCTCCCTAAGGCATTTCCTTGTGGTAAGCTCATAAATAACGAAGATATTCGTGAGTTTCCATTTAAATGCTTCCTCACTTTATATACTCAAATCTATGTGTGTGTATATGTGTGTAGGCTTAAATATGTGTGTGTGTGAATGTACGTAGTAGTAGGTAATACGTAATCACGGCATTTCCGTGGGATGTTGAATCTCTGAAATTAACATTTATACGGGAAAATTCAAGTCTCTCTTTTGTGTTTAATATTTTATTTCTATATCTTTAGATTCAATAATCATTGATTTTTAAACGGATTTTAAAGTTTCGATTGAGAAGCAAATGATAACGTATTTTTGTATTCTTTTTCTTTATTTTTTATTTTCGAAGTTGATTTTTGTTTTATTATTATTTTTTAATTCATTGTTATCGTCATTATTAGTATTATTATTATTATTATTATTATTATTATTATTGTTGTTGTTGTTGTTGTTGTTGTTATAATTAATTATTATTAAATAATAATCATTGTTTATAATAATAGATTATTATTAATAATAAATAAGTTGAATAATTCTCGATTTAACAATATTTTTTGTTCAAATTTTACTTATTCTTTTTTCTCTTTTTTTTTTTTCTAGAATTAGAATCAAAGAATATGATCGATCAATACTTCTTTAATGCATCATATAGGATGTGTCTCTTTAATGAAAAATCAGTCTGCCGATATAATCGAAAATCATCGTAAACGCATAACGTACGCTCGATTGAACGAAAAATTGAATATCAATTGCGAACTCCTGCTGTTTGCGCTTGACTTCGTACAAATTAGATTTTAATAACTCGGACAAACTCGAGCACGTTTTACTTGTCCTTCTTTTTTTCTTTTCTTTCCTTTTCTTTTCTTTTCTTTTCTTTTCTATCTTTTTCTTTTTCTTTTTGTCCGTGGACTCGATGAAAGTCGAGCCAATTATTTTTATATCTCAAAGTAAAAAGTAATAATGAGCGTTAATTCATAAAAATGAACGTAATCACGTAGAAATAAAAAAACTCGAGAGAATATTATTATTAAGAAAATGTTCTTTTTCTTTCTTTTGTATTATCACTGGCAACAAATTTATTTATTTAATTTCTTCTTCTGTTTCTAATACGCGTCATTCGATTGCATACGATACAAACGTGTCAATTATTAAGAAATAAAATGTTATTAACGACAACGAGACACACGGTCGCCATCTTGGAAAAGCTCATTATCAAACGTGATAAATTATTAATCCATAATAATTCGAAGATCAAATTGGATCGTTCAAATTTGAAAAAGAAAAAAAAAAAAAAAGAAAGAAAGAAAAGAAAATAAACGAATGAACGTAGGAATTAGTATAACGATCGACTATATCATACGTATGTATGTACGTCAAACTATAAATTCATAATTCAGGAAATTGTTCGCCATTTTGAAAAGGTGAATGACGTAACGTGATAAAAATAACGAACATTCTCATGAAATTTGCAAATGATTCCAGATAAAAATTAGATCATCGTGAATGTAAAATAAAATAAAATGCAAAGAAAAAAAAAAAAAAAAACAATAATGATAATAAACGGATAAACGTAGTAATTATTAATATGGTCGACGTTAAATTATAAATTCATAATACAGAAATTAGTTCGTCGTTTTGAAAAGCGATAAATGTCATGCGATAAACTTAACGAACGTATCCATGAAATTCACACTAATTCGAGATCTAATGGCAATATCTATCGACGCCATTGTTCTCCTTTAAACGTGATTCGATGTAAAGCTTCGAATCGATCGTCTTTTGTTTTCTATTAAAGGTGTCATTGTTGGTAGCCATTGTTTTTCCTACGATATAAGCAACGTTTTATGACGTTCTATCGATCAAATCTACAGTGAAATAATTTTATTATATAAACATTTATATATATATATATGTGTGTGTGTGTGTGTGTGTGTGTATTAAATGTTTATATATAAATTTATATACAAATATATACGATGAAAAGATGTAATCGAGTTCGAAAAGAAAAACTTTAGTTTCTCGTCACTCCAAAGATATTTTACCATTTTGCTTTTTTTTTATTTTTTGTCTCGACTACTTACATCAAATGTCGCTTAAACTATTATTAAAATAGATATTTTACTTAAAAAAAAAGAAAAAGAGAAAAAAAGAAAAGATTGTGTTCAGGAAATTAATTACTAATAAGAATAAAATTATTACAATAACATACTGATAATATATTACATAATATGAATATAGTATAGTATAGAAATATATAATATCATATAATAAAGTGTATATCTATATATACGAAATTAATATTAAATTTATATTTCTATCCATATCCATCTACTCATTAATACTCATTAATTTTATTTATTTAATACTTCTTTATCCTAACGCATTCGTCTAACAGAACCATTTAATCATAATTATAAAGGCATTGTCGAGAAAACAATTATTATTTAACGATCGTATATTCCCTTTTTTCGTAAACAAAGAATCTAATGAAAAATGTTCGGTTGAAAGGAACAATACCGATATTTTCATTCATGTGAATTGTGTGATGTGAAATATTGCTTGTAGTAGTATATAAAAAATCCTATATGTCTATATATATATATATATCACTAATAATAAATAAATAAATATAAATATATATATATATACCTATTACACTATTACATACGCATAGAAACGCGTATTGTAGTCTCCTGAATAAAGAAAAAAAAAAAAAAATTAAGTGCACGAAATAGTTACTGGAATATTTTCCTCTCTTTTATATATATATATATATATATATATATATATATATATATATCACTCTCTCTCCCTCTATCTATCTCCATATCACTCTACGTCTCTATCTCTTTTTCTCATATCCTTTCTCGTTACGTCCATCTTCTATTTTTTTATTTCATTCTACTTTTACAAGATCTTTCATAGAATCTCATTTCATATATTCAAAAAGAGTCTATCGAACATCCCCTGTCTCTCACTACAAGCCTCCACCATCATTCAATTCCACCATGATTCTCCTGTTCTTTTCTTTTTCATTTGTACTGTCATGTCTTTCTTTCTTCGACGTATATGCGTTTTTGTCGCGTTTTGTCAGATCGAAGAAAAATATTTACATCATATATATATATATACATAAATACATACATTCATAAATAAAAAGGTCGAATAGTCAATTCAATCATCTCCTTTCTTAGATACGTATTTTATTTTTTTATATATTTCTTCTCTCTCTCTCTCTCTTTCTCTCTCTGTTTCTCTCTGCTTTGTCATGAAAATCTGAAAGAAAATTATGTTTGACTCCTCTTTCTCCGTATATGTGTGTCTTAAATTTGTCTTATTTCAAAAAACGATGATCGTCTAACGTAAAATTTTGTATTACAATTATATACGTAATATATATGTAATTGTTGTTACATATACAGAATAAAAAAGGAAATTCGATCATCTTAAATATCTCTGTCCTTTTCGACGTTCTCTGAAAGAAGAAAGAAAAAAAGAAAACGGAAAAAAAGAAATTACGACTCACAAATATCGTACTTCAAAAGTTATTTAATTTATAAGATTGTTTTAATTTTAATATTCCTAAGAAATCGTGTAAAACAATGCAACTTAATATGTAACAAGTTTAGTTTGGTTAATGAAATGTTAATAATAAATAGATTACGTAAGATAAAGTCATTTCGAATTTTCGTTCTATCGATTTTCCATTTGTTAATTTAAAATGAACATAATAAAATTTTAGTATAATAATTTTTGTAAAAAATTGAAATGATTTCGTTGCGAGTCGGATTCTTGTTTGCGAGAGAAGTATTGGGGGAAAAAAAAAAAAAAAGAAAAAAAAAATTCGATTTAATGTTATTAACAAAATCGATTTTTATTATAACAATATCATTGAAATGTTTAAATAAATAAATAAAGAATAAATTATACTTTAAAACTTGACAAAAATGGATGAAAACGGACTTTTCGTTCGGAAGATATCATCTTCGAAAGATTTTCATTCATTATTCGAATGGCACAGCTGTTCGTAGTAATAGTATAGTAATACTATCTCGAACAGCTGGGCCACGTAAATTCTTGGAATTTATATAGGTCAGTATGTCATTGTGTTAATTGTATAGAATTATATAGATCAATCGGTCATCGTAAGTAATTTGCATTTATATGGGAATATCTCGGGAACTAAAAGTCACAGAGATTTGATACAAACGCCATTGTAAAGGGCACAATTTTTTCTATTAATTTAACGTATAGTTAATAATTAATTAACAATTTGTTATAAACAATTTGTTATAAACAAATTCCGATGAACTGAATTTATCTTCTTTTATGAAAAAAAAAAAAAGAAGTTAAATTGCTACCGCTTTATAAAATTATATAAATTAATAAACAATTAATAAACAAATTACATTTTATCGATAAAGAATATTTTTTTTTAATAATTGTTATGGGAATATCTTTGGAACTAAGAGTCACAGAGATTTGATACAAACGCCATTGTAAAGGGCACAATTTTTTCTATTAATTTAACGTATAGTTAATAATTAATTAACAATTTGTTATAAACAATTTGTTAGAAACAAATTCCGATGAACTGAATTTATCTTCTTTTATGAAAACAAAAAGAAGTTAAATTGCTATCGATTTATAAAATTATATAAATTAATAAACAAATTACATTTTACCGATAAACAATATCTTTTCTATTAATAATTGTTATGTGAATATCTTCGGAACTAAAAATCGTAGAGATTTGATACAAACGCCATCGTAAAGGACAGAATATTTTCTATTTCTCCAGGATATTGTTAATAATTAATTAACAATTTGTTATAAACAAATTCTTACGAAGTATATTCATATTATTTAGCAAAGAAAAAGAAACAAAAAAGTTCGAAAAAATGTTTCGTTTTTATAAAAAAAAAAAAAAAAATGTAATGAGTGTGAGAGAGAGAGAGAGAGAGAGAGAGAGAGAGAGAGAGAGAGAGAGAGAGAGAGAGAGGGATGGAAGAACTGACGTGGTCTTATACAAAGAAAAAGAAAAGAAAAAGAATAAAAAAAAGAAGAATGAAAAATGTTGCTATTATTCTCAGGTAGATGAAGAAAATCCAATCGAACGATAAAAAAAAATTACTATCGAGACGATCGGAATCTAGAAAGATGGTAAATGATGATATACGGGGAAAGTGCGAAATAAGTTCGTATAGATAAATTTCTTTTATGACATCTTTCTTACACGAACTTTCCTTTTTAATTAAAAATTGTTGTTGAGTTGTATACTAGTCACTCTCTGGCATCCAATTGTCCTATTTATTTTTAATATTTTATTATTGCCATCTACTATACCTACATCTATATATACCTATACATACGTAGTACATATATATATATATATATATATATATATACATTATATATATAGTAATTTATTTTATATATAAATTACTCTTATAATATAATTACTTTTATATATAATCATTATTATTTATATAGAAAATTTTACGCAATAATAATTTATATATATATATATATATATATATATAATATACGTCAAATAAATATTAATTAATTTTATCACGTGACAACAGACTTCCTTCAAAATGGCGATTTAAAGATTTCTATTTATAACGATTAAAATCCATAAATCGAATAAATCTTATTTCTAATTTTTACGTTCGTCGAATCTATCTAAAAAAAAAAAAAAAAAAAAAAAAAATGAAAGAAATTAAAAGAAGAAGAAGAAGAAGAAGAAGAAGAAGAAGAAGAAGAAAAAGGAAAAGAAGAAGAGATAAAAAAAAAGAAATAAACCTAGATGACATTCATACAGAATCTTTTACAAATTCCTTACCTTGTCAACGTTAATACGGTCTTTAGGATAATAGTACAAAGTCATTGAAAAAATCGAGTTAATTCGTAAAAAGGTTAAAGAGGAAATTGTCGAAACGGATTTAGATATAGTTCCCAACGGTAATCCTTCGACCGATCGATAGTGCTATAAAAGACTGGAGGACTCGGCGAACGTAGCGTGAAACGTGGCCACGTTCAAGCTATCTATCGTTTTATCGATAATTCCAGGTACCCATCGAGAAATCTCGCTAACAATTCCATTACGTTTATCTCTCTCCCTCTCTGTCTCTCTCTCTCTCTCTCTCTCTCTCTCTCTGCATTTCTCTTTCACTGAATTTTTCCTGTTCGGAAAATTCATTATCGAAATGTATGGTATGTCAACATATATAAAATAAAATGCAACAAAATGCAAGGATACACATTGTGTGTGTATATGTATGTGTACTATGTATGTTATTCTACTTTGAAAACAATAGTTAGATGATCATTGAAAAGTATTACAATTGAAAGAGAAAAATCAATGTTGATTAACGTTAAGATTTTTTCGATATTTTCAATATCAATTGATTATTAATTACTATTTGAAAAGGTAAAAAAAAAAAAAAAAAAAAAGAAAAAGTTAAATGTTAAGTCAGCATATATGCATTATTCGAAATGTCGTAGATATATGTCAATCGTATAATATCGTATATATTGTTGTTGCGATGTATTAAGTAAAATTTAAAAAAAAAAAGGAAGAAGAAAACAAAAAATTAATATTACGAGATATCCGATGGGTACAAGATTATCATTCTCGATGTTAAATATTATAAATAATTTAATTGATTAAAAAAAGAAAAAGGATAATTTCATCGATTATTATTCGATCATTTAACACTCGCATAATCCTAAAAATATATATTAAAAAATGAGAAGAAAAAAGAAAATTATGTGTGCATACGTACATGCATATAACAAAAAGAAAAATTATTGTTAAATCTCAGGCGAGATCTGCATTATCGACTGAAATAAAGTTTTTGGTGATAATATGAAATAGTCCGCCATATTTGAATCGGGTCATTCGCAAGATTAATTTCACACAGACAAATATCCGTTTCCGAATTAACAGACAACGTACATCGAAGCGTGAAATCGTGTTCACTGAAATGATTCAACGATCTTCTCTCTCTCTCTCTCTCTCTCTCTCTCTCTCTCTCTCTCTCTCTC
>NC_057701.1:2676476-2681778 GCF_014466175.1 Vespula pensylvanica | reverse complement strand
CTCTCTCTCTCTCTCTCTCTCTCTCTCTCTCTCTCTCTCTTTCTCTTTATCTTTATCTCTATTTCTGTCTATCTCTTTCTTTCTTTCTTTCTTTCTTTCTCCTACTCCAAACGTCTTGTAACTAACGCGCTATGATTTAGTTGTGTAACTACCCCTGTAAATACAATTTCATCTTATCTTATCTTTGTCTAAGTCGTGAAACGAACTTCGAAGCAATATCCTTTGAAGCGAATTTCCTTTGCAAGATTACGTATTTTATTCGATACTTACGAATCCAATCCAATATACAAGTACAAAATTATATAACTTTCAAATGAATTGTAATTAAATTTCGAATCTCGAGAGACTATATCGATAGAATAGAACGTACGAAAGTATACATATTGTTTTTAATGATTCCTTTTGTTCGATGTGAATATTTAAAGACGTAATACTTTCGTAAAGTTCGAATTATAATTTTTCCATGAACTTCGTTGATAAAATAGAACGTACATAGTATTCAACGATTCGTTACCTAAATAATTATACGAGTAGATCGTTAATTTATTTAAAAAAAAAAAAAAAAAAAAAAAGAACAATTTATAGTTTCCATTATAATTCGTAGAGAAACTTTGTCGATAAAATAGAACGTAATTTTATGAACGATTCGTTATTTAAATACGCAGTAGACGTGTAATTAATTTATTTACAATATTTCTAATCGTATATGTTTAATGATTCATTGTGTAAATAGACGAGTGATGAGTTTATTTAAACAACAATTTTAAAGTTCCAATCGTAATTTTTAGTGTCAACGTTTCTAATTAAAATTATTAGAGATTAATATATACATTAATATGTTTATTTCAAGATTGATAGAAACAAACTATTATGCCCTTATTTCTTTTTCTATCTAACTTAAAAATATGAAATAAAATTTTCAATTTGATCTGTATTATTCGATGGATATTTTTTTTCTATTTTCATTTTTTTTTTTTTTTTTTTTTTTTTTTTTTTTTTTTTTTTTTTTTTTTTTTTTTTTTTTTTTTTTGAGAAAATTTTACGTAGGTATAATACGATAACGGTTAAGCGGTTTTAGTCTAAAAAAAAAAAAAGGAGCGACTTTTACGAACATTTTAAAAACGTGAAACCAAAAAAGATTGACTACAGTTCGTCCATAATTCTAACGGCAACAAAAACGTGTTAATGTCCTCCAATAAATTCAGGAATTACGAGGCACCAGAGAAAAAACTGAGATTATGGATTAAAACAAAAATAATTCAACGAGATAATTCGATAAAGATAAGCAAAAAGAAAATGATAAAGTTTTGTATCATTTGACATTGGGAAAACGAATGAGTCAATAAAATAAAATAAAATAAAATAAATGAAAGAATTAGAAATAGAAATTGTTTCTTTTCTACGATTAATCAAAGTCTCAAACACGAATATTTCAATCATTTTTGAAATTTCAATCACGAATAAAAGGCCATTAGAAAAGAAAAAAAAACGCATTATTGAAGCAAATAAAATAAATAGAAATATGACGGACGTCAAATAAAACGGATGAACCAATAAAAAACGAATAAAAAATAAATAAAATTTGTTTTCCTTGCGATTAACGAAGATTCGAATATCTGCTAAAATTCACGAATAAAGTGAACATACGTTTGATGGAGAAAATGGATGATCTAAAAAAAAAAAGAGGGGGAAAAAGAAAAAGAAAAAATTAAAAAAAAAAATAAAAGAAAATAAAAAAGATAGAAAAAGAAAATAAATAAATAAATAAATAAATAGAAGATAGAAATCCATCAAAGTACCAACAAGTATCCAGCGTCTATCAAAATTTGCAATTCTCGAATAAAAATTAAACAAGAAATTATTATACGATAGAAAATGCGATACTGAAAGAAAATTATGAAATAACAATTAGAAATATTCAAATAAACTTAGAAATGTAAACGTTATTAAAAGTATGAATAAAATCGAATAAATAAAAATATCTTTGTCTGGGAACTATGATAAGCAGAGTTTAATAAGTAAACGATAGAAACGAAAGAAAAGGACAAGAAAATAAAAAGGAAAAGGTAAAAAAAAATACAATAAAATAAAACTAAAGAAAAAAAAAAATAAGGACAAGAATAAAGAACAAAGAAATAAAACGAAGAGAGAAAAGGAGAAGACACTTATTGGTAGATATATCTCAAAGCGACGTCGTCGGTGGTGTGCACGTATAGCAGTAAATAAAAGAAGAAAGAGAAAAGTCTTGAATATCAAACAGCTTGGCGTAGTATTACTAACATAAGATTTTCGTGAAAATTGCATTTCCACCCGTTTTCGTTTGTGGTAAAGAAAGACGCTTCTGAGGTTCCTTCTTTGGTTTTGTTCCAAAGGATCATCAAAAGAATCCTCGACGATTACTTCAAGTTTTCGATTAAAGAAAGAAAGAGAGAGAGAGAGAGAGAGAGAGAGAGAGAGAGAGAGAGAGAGAGAGAGAGAGAGAGAAATATATTTTACGTATTCATCTTATAAGTACGTGTATGTATGTGTACGTGTGTCTATATATTATATATATATGTGTGTGTGTATGTGTAATATATGTACGTTGAATGTATATATTAACTAAAATTTGTACGTACGTACGTGTGTGTGTTTTTTGAATGCATATACGAACTAAATTTGTACATATGTATCTTTATACGTGTATGTATATATATGTGTGCATATATATATATATATATATATATATATATATATGTTGAATGTATATACGAACTAAAATTTGTATCTATATACGTGTGTACGTGTATGTATGTATGTATATATGTTGTATGTGAAGGCATATACGAAATAAAATTAGTACGTATGTATGTACGCGTGTGCATGTAAACGTGTATATATATATATATATTAAATATATGTACGAACCAAACTTCAAAAAGCACAGCTGTTGAACGAAGCTTATGATTCCTTTTAGAGAATGGCATCTTCGAAATCCTTGGACGTGCTCGAACGACGATCCTGATCCTTCGTATTATTCGTCGTCGTTGGATTCAAGGTTATCATTTCGCAACCCTGTGTCACCTGGACCCTGATTGCTTGACTAGGTAATAGACTTTCTTGTACAGTATTATTTCCATTGCAGAGTTTCTCGCTTCTGCAACCCTCCGTTAATCGCGGTGTATTGTTCGTCGACGTCCTTGAGAAACAGGGTAGAACCTGTAAGGAAAGAAGAAAAAAGAAAATAAAAGAAGAAGAAAGGAAAATAATAAAGGTTATCGTTTGTATACGTTCGATGTATACAGTACGAAATCTCGCAAAGTTATTGTCTATTTTTTCAAGCAACGATACGTGTTCGATCGTAGAAATTTCTAATGAATATTATTTGCGACGTAATATAATATATTAATTTTCGTGACTAATTATTTATGATGGAATATATATGAGTAATGTATGATATTGTAATATTAATTGTAATTAATTTATTTTAATATTGATATATTGATATTATTTATTATACTAATTCATATGTATATATTATATGCCATGTTATATGTATATTATTATATAAATTTGTATACTATATTTATACATACATATATATATATATATATATATGTACTATATTATAGTATACTATGCTACATTATTATACTATGTTATATACTATACATATACCATTACTAATAATATACATGCAATAACATACTACGCAATATCTTATATCGATATATAATATACTATAATATACGTATACTAATCAGTGTAATAAATTATATATATATATATATATATATATATATATATATACGTACTATATATTATATGATATATATTAATCCTGTACGTATGTGAAGTAAGAGCTCGTTGAAAAGTAACGTCTATACTCCACGGTAACTCCGACCGAACTAAGCAATAGTTGTTACCCTTGAATAATGTTTATTATCATTAACGTCTCGAGAGTTTGTGTACGTTAGTGAATAACCTACGTAACCTACGTAACCATATACATAAGTACATACATCGTATTTACTACATTTCTATTATCTTCGTATTTATTCTTTAAAAAAGATTTTGATATTTTAACAACATTTTTATCTAACTACTTTTTTTTCTTTTTTCTTTTTATTTCTTTCTTTCTTTTTTCTTTTATTATCATTTCCGTATTTCTCTCTCTCTCTCCCTCTCTCCTTCTCTCTCTCTCTCACACACACTCATTCATTCATTCATTCATTCATTCATTCATTCATACATACATACATACATACATATATATGCACGCACAGATACACACATATATACACACATTCATTCATTCATTCATTCATTCATTCATTCATTCATTCATTCATTCATTCATTCATACATACGTGTATACATACATATATATATGTACGCACATATACACATATTTTTGGAATGATCTCTTCGTAATCTGATATTTGCATCTCGAATAATTTTCAGATGACAGCACGTATGTATATACGACGCTTGTATTCATGTACTTATCTATATATATATATAGATTTTAGGAGTAACCTCACAAATGACGTACGCATGGTTAATTGCATGCACGTTTACCCTTCAAGAACGGATATTCGATCATCAAAATTTGTAATTAAACGTAACAATGCATTGATGTAACGACCGGCATCAATATACTCTCAATCGATATCAAATTTCATTTGATGACAGCAGAACTGCCCTTCTATTACGACTTAGAAAGATCGATGACAGAAAAAAGAAAAAGAGAAAATAAATCAATCGATCAAAATAATATAGTAGTTGCTGCAAAAATGTCAATGACAAAATAAAAAAAAAAAAGAAGAAGAAGAAAAAAAAACGAAAGTGCATTAATATTATTAAACTCAATGAATTATTGCAGATATTAATAAATTATTAATAAATTAAATTAGAAAAAGTATCTATAATGAAAATGAAATAATATTAAACTCGGATATCTTATTTGGGGATATAATATAAAATTAATGCAAAAAAATAAAGAATTATTAAAATAGATTAAAATAGATCAAAATAAAATTCAACGCGGAGTATTATTGCAAGAATAAAATAATATTAAACTCGAAGACTTATTGCAAATGTAAAATTAATGAGGAATGTATGTGTGAAAGAAAAAGATTAATAATTTCTTCTTATAAAAAAAATCATATAAAATAAATTTCAATGAATATTATCAATCGTAACGATACATAAATTTTTGATTTGTCTTTAATGAATGAAATTCGAATATTTCTGAAAATTACTTTCGCTTCTCTCTCTCTCTCTCTCTCTCTCTCTCTATATATATATATATATATATATA
>NC_057701.1:2592930-2676376 GCF_014466175.1 Vespula pensylvanica | reverse complement strand
TATATATATATATATATATATATATATATATATATATATATATATACATAAATCAACTGTAATAAGTAAAATTCAAAGTTCATCAGAGATTGCTATGAAGTTATAATAAGTAGAAACAATAATTTTCACTTCCAATTAGTTATGAAGTTAGAAATTAACATTAAAATAATTATACTATAGAAATTCTCAAGTACTTGCTTTTACAGATTCTCTTCGAGTAATAAATATAATATTTAAATGTAATTAATGAATAGCTTCTGTTCCAATATTTTGAATATTCTTGTCTAACTAATGTATCATCTTTTCCATTTGATTCAAAAAAAAAAAAAAAAAAAGAAAAGAAAAAAGAAGAGATACAACATACTCCATCAAATTAATTAATTAAATCATTATTAATATACATATATATATATATATATATATATATTGACTTATAAATTATCTTTCCATTTTAATTAGAAAAGAAAAAAGACAAAAAGAAATCAAAAAGCAATTACCAACATCGTATGATTTAATTTAATTAATTATCTAATAAAATATGAAAAATACATTTGCAAATTAATTTTGTAAGATTAAAATCTCTTACATTCAAAATTAGGGAAAATAAATAAGAGATATAATTCCGCGAATTAATTAAACAATTATGTACCCAAGATTTATATATATATATATATATATCTATATATATATAAAAGATTTAAATCTTTAATTAAAGAGAAAATCTTTCACATTTAATTAAACAGAAAAGAAAATGAGGTACACAATTTCTCCGATTAATTAAACAATTGTCTTCCGAAAATAAAATTAATTCGACTCTATAGAGAAAAAAAGAAAAAAGTGAAAAAAGGAGAAGAAGAAGAAGAAGGAGGAGGAGGAGGAGGACAAAAGAAAGAAAAAAGAAATAAGAATATCGCATAAAATACAAAATAAAACATAAAAAATAAAAAATCGATTTGGAGGCGTAACGATTTAATTAAAAAAATTTCTCGTCGAAAGGTGAAGGACGAGGACGAGTAGGAAGGGAAATGTTAGTGATGGTCGAAGGGTCGAAAGAAAGGGGAAGTAACCATGATCAGAGATTTTACGACAGAGATCGTTTCCTTCTTCTTCTTTTTTTTTTTTTTTTTTTCTTAAATTAATAAAGTTAATGCTTCGTGGATGACTCGTCGATGTTATAATACGCACCTGTTTGAATTCCTTGCGAAAATTATCGTTGAGCCAGGCGTAGAGAAATGGATTGTAACAGGTGCTGCTCATGGCGAGGCAATGGGTCATGAAGAAGAAAAGTCCGTAATAAGACCAATCGTTGGCAGGTGGATAAAAGTCATTGATGATGTTAACGATGTTCAATGGTAACCATGAGAATCCAAATATTATTACCATAGCCACCAACATTCTGTTGGTACGTTTTTTCCTTTCACGATCGGTTTCCTCGCGTTTGCTACTTTTGCTACCGGGCTTTGACCTTGCCCTGTCATTCAATTTAATCCAAACGCATATGTAACACAGTGTTATTACGAAACACGGTACGAGAAATTGCAATATCGTTGTGAACGAACTAAAAACCTTTCGGAATGGTTCGCTTGGCCAGTGTTCCTCGCAATACGTGTATGTTTCAACGAATTGCATGTAAAATCCATATGGTAGGGTCAACATTAACGCGACTATCCATATACCGAATATTATCGTCCAACAAATTTCAATTCTCATACGCGGATGAAACGGATATAATATTACGAGGAAACGATCTATCGCTATACTGGTTAGTGTCCATGTACTTATATAAACGCTAACACCCTGTGCGTACGGTACCAAATGGCACAACATCCTACCGAATATCCAACCACCTAAAAATGTATACAACGGCGTAAATGGTACTGCCAATACGCACAAAAGTAAATCGCTGAACGCTAAATTCGTTATAAAGAGATTCGTAACGGTTTGCATCTGTTGATTACGTAATACTACGTAACATACTAATACGTTTCCGAATACACCCAATATAAATATGTTACCGTAAAATATACAGAATATTATTTGTACGCTCAAATTCGACATTATTGTGTCGTCGGTGTAATAACTGACGTTAGACGAGCTCAAATTTTGCCAATAATCCGAACTACCGTTTCTTTCCATCCTTCTTCGATTTTTTTATCGATGTTGTCGTTTATTTTTTTTTTTTTTTATTTATTTATTTATTTATTTTTTTTTTTCTTCTTCCTTAAATACGTCCCACAGACGGATGCAATCGTTGGATGTTATTACTCGTTGGAGATTTCTCTTTTAATATCTCGATTAAATTTATTCGCAATCGATCATTTACTTTAGGCTATATTTAATCACTATCCTTCTTCTCTCTCTTTTTCTTGCTTTATCTATCTATCTATCTGTGTGTCTATCTAGCTCTCTCTCTCTCTCTCTTTCTCTCTCTCTCTCTCTCGGCTGTTATTATCATCGAGCTTCTTTCCTTCTCTTTCTTTCTTTCTTTCTTTTTTATCTCGTTTTCTAAGGTTCCAATTTCTCGATTTTATTTTATTTTATTTTATTTTATCTTCCTTTTCTTTTTTTTTGTTCTCTTTTTCTTTAAATTTGTTGCTTCTCCACTCTTCGCACGAATTTTCTTAAAGCTTCTTCCCGTTTTATTTTTATCGTCGAATTTTCTTGAAATGTTGTTGTTGTTGTTGTTGTTGTTGTTGATGTCGTTTTTCCTTGCGAACAAATTTTTTTCTAAATTTTCTTGTCCTCTTTTCTGACGAATTTTCTTCAAGAATTACGTTATTTTTTCTTTTCCTACCTCAATTTCGTTGTCTTCTTTCACGCACAGTTTTATTCTTTCTTTTTTAATAATCTTTACTTTATTGTCTTCTTTATTGCACAAATTTTCTTAAACTTACTATCTTCCTTCATTCACAACTGTTTCTTTCTTTTTCTCGACTAGTCTACGAACGAATTTTTATCGAACCGACGTCACTATTTTAACATACACGTTTTTTTCTTTCTTTTTTGTTAACAAATGTCTTCGTTTCGTAATACGTTTTATCGAACACACGCGAAATTTTGTTTGTTATACATATGTATATATATATTTTTTTATTTGAATGACGTAACGAATTCGTGATTTTTTTTGTTCTGTTTTTATTTTATATGAACAAGAGAGATTTAAATATCGATCTACGATCTCATTAATCACCGCACCTCATGTTTATACACAATTTTTATCGAACGCACGAAATATGGTTTGTTTGTCCTTTCTTTTCTTGAACGATGTAAAATCAGATATTATTTTAGGAGAAAAAGAGAAAAAGAAAAAAATAAATTGAAGGATTAAATCGACGTTCGAACGATCTTATTATTAATCACTTGTGATATTCTTTATCTCGAACGAACAAAATCTCAATCTTGTTTTCCACCGAATACCTATATATTTAAACAATATAAATAAATTTTTACGTTTTTATTGATTATTAATTTACGTTGAGAGGAGAAAATAATTAGAGAAATAAGATAATATAGAAATTAGAACAAAATCAAAAAAAGAAAAGAAAAAAGCAAAAGTATATCGAACATTTATTGCTTATATATAATATTTCAATATTATATATAATACTTATATATAATATTTTAATATTTTAATATTATACGTAATAATACAAAATAATAATATAATAATAATATGCAATATAATTGTACGTAATAATTTGATATTAATGTATAATATTAAAAATTTCCCTTTCTATCTTTTCTTTCTTTTTCTTTTTTCTTTTTTCAAATAAACTCCAACCGATACCTGATGTAAATATCTTTCTCTTTTGAAAATGCTCACGAAGTACATTTATGACCTCGAAGACGATGGGCGTTACGTATTAACGAACGAAAAGGATCAAGTGTTCTTTTATCTATCGATATATTTGTTTGAACTTGAGCTTTAAGAGTTAACCTACTCGAACTGAGTCTCCTTCAACGACGAACGAACGAAAGCACTATGAGGATTATGCTTACTACTGTTAAAGAGAGAGAAAGAAAGAGAGAGTGAGACAGATAGAGAGAGAGAGAGAGAGAGAGAGAGAGAGAGAGAGAGAGAGAGAGAGTGAGACAGAAAGGGAGAAAAAGAGAAAGAGAGAGAGAAAGAGGAAGAGTGCGCGTGTGTTTTCTTTTAGGAGAATATGACTTTGAATTACGTCTTTTCAAGGTGATGATCAAAGCCAATAAAAAATTTGCGATGCTTTACTTGTCTTCGACTGATGTTGAAAGAAATATTTATAAACCGACTCTCTCTTTCTCTCTCATTAATGCGTTGCTTAAAACTTAATCATGAGAAGTAGAGAGAAATAGAGAGATATGTAGAAAGGGGAAGACTTTGTGTATGTTGTACGAGAGTGGTAAAAAACATATGTGTAGATTGGTGTATTTAATTGGGAGATATAAAGCATGTGCGTTTGTTAGAAAAAAATAGATAGATAAATAGAGAGAGAGAGAGAGAGAGAGAGAGAGAGAGAGAGAGAGAGGAAAAAGAAAGAGGAGAAGGAAGAAAATGAATAAGAGAGAAAGAGAAAGGAAATGAATAAGTAAGAAAGACGGAGAGAAAGAGGAAATGAGTGAATGAAAGGCAGAAAATGAATGAGATAAAATGAATGAAAGAAAGAAAGAAAGAGAAAATAAGGAAAGAGAAAATACTTGTGTATTTAGAGAAAAAGAGAGAGACAGAGAGAGAGAGAGAGAGAGAGAGAGAAAACGTGTGTGTGTGTATGTGTACATATGTATAAACGTGAGATAGAGAAAGAGAGAGAGAGAGAAAATAAATACGGAGTACTTACGTGTAAAAGAGAAAGAGAGAGAAAACACGTGTATACTTATTGTGTCAGCGAGATAATAAACACGTGTGTATTATCTTCGTGTCTATAAACACGTACGTTAAAAAGAGAGAAAGAAACAAAAAGAGAAAGAGAGAGAGAAAATAGGTGTGAACTTATATGTAAATGAGAGAGAAAAAGATGGAGAAAGAGAGATAGAGAGAATGGTCTCACTTTAAACTTTTAGCAAAGGAAACTGACTATGAACTGATCTAATCTAAACAATTTCGAGGTCACAACGTTAAAGATTTTATTGAAAAATCATTCAAAAATAGATGTTCTAATTTTCTCCCTCTCTCTCTCTCTCTCTCTCTCTCTCTCTCTCTCTCTCTCTCTCTCTCTCTCTCTCTCTCTCTCTCTCTCTCTCTCTGTCTATCTATCTCTATCTCTAATCTATCTATCTGTATATATGCGTATGTGTGTATCTCTTTTCTTTCAATATCTCTATCTGTCTCTTTTATTCGGCAAATATCATTGTACCATCACACGTTTCACTCCTACGCAAATCGTGAAATTTTTTTTCTCCTCCCATTAACTTCGAAACGAGGATCGGACGTGTTTTCATTAACCAAATGAAGAAACGTTAAATTTGTATCCCCTTTTCTTCCTTCCCTTTTTTCTCTTTTCTTTTATTTCCTCTGTTTTTCTTGGATTGTTTAGCATCAGAATGAAAGAACTGAAAATGTGATGTAAAGTGAGAAGAAAGGAAATCCTGATAGGGGAATGTTGAATCGTAATAGATGGAATAGGCGTGAGTCAAATAATCAATAGTAATAATGAGAAAGAGAGAGAGAGAGAGAGAGAGAGAGAGAATTTATCCAGGATTTTTAAATCATCGAATAAATTATAGTAATGAATGAACGAAGGTACGTTCTATTCATATATTTTTTATTTTATTTTATTTCATTTGTTTATGCTTTTTAATTTTTTGTTTTTTTTTTTTTTTTTTGACGATTGATTAGTATCAAAAGAACGATGATAGAATGAAAGGAAATCCTGATGCGGAAAATTGAATCGTAGTAAAAGATATAGACACGAGTCAAATAATCAATACTAACAATGAGAGATAGTGACAGAGATTTTCAGATCATTGAATGAATTAAATTATTGAATGAAGAAACGCCATTCTATTTTTGTTACTTTCCTAATTTTCACTTCGTATTATTTTATTTGTTTATTTCTCTCTTGTCTCTCTTCGTTTATGTTTTTTTTTTTTTTTTTTTTTTTTTTTAATTAATCATCGTCAGTAAGAGAATAGAATGAAATGAGAGATAAAGAATTCTGATGTGGAAAGTTGAATTGTAGTAAAAAGGAATAGGATACAAGTCAAATAGTCAATAATAACAATGTGTGTGTATGTATGTGTGTGTAGAGAGAGAGAGAGAGAGAGAGAGAGACCTTTATTCAGGTTTCAAATCATTGAACGAGTTGAATAACGCATGAAGAAACGTTCTATTTTTTCGTTCTCTATTTATTTATTTACTTTTTTTTTTTCTTTTTATTTTTGTACTTTTTTTTTATTTTTTTTTTTTTTGACTTGTTAGAAAGAATGAAAGAACGAAAAGAGAGAAAGAAAAAATACTGATGCGGAAAATTGAATCGTACTAAATGTAATAGATAAAAGTCAAAAGTCAATAGTAACAATGAAAAGAGAGAGAGAGAGAGAGAGAGAGAGAGAGAGAGAGATGAGTTAGAGATTTTTATTTAGAATTTTCATTATTCCATTATTGAACGAGTTCGGTATCAAATGAAGAAATAGAAGAAACATTCTATTTTATATTTTTTTTCTTATTTATTTACTTTTTGTGCTTTCCTTTTTTTTCCGATTAATTAGAAAGAATCGAAGAATGTAAAAGAAAAATCCTGATAGGGAAAATTAAATAATCGATAGACTAAATCATTTAGTCAATAGTAACAACGTGATAGAAAGATAGAGATAGAGAAAGAGAGAGATCTTTATCCAGTATTTTCAAATCGTTAAACGAATTGAGTAGCGTATGGAGAAACGTTCTAGTTTTATCTTCTTTTCTTTTTATTTAATTAATTTTTTATTTACCTATTTTTCTTTTTGATTGATTAGAAAGAATGAAAGAATGAAAAGAGAGGAAGAATTTAAGAGAAAGAAGAAGAAATCACTATAGAGGAAATTGTTATCGTAGTAAATGCTACAAATGAAAGTCAAATAGTCAATAGTAACAATAAGACAGACAGACAGAGAGAGAGAGAGAGAGAGAGAGAGAGAGAAAGAGAAGAAAAGAAAGAAAGAGAGAGAGGGAGAAAGAGAAAAAGATCTTTATTCAGAATTTTCAGATCATTGAACAAATTGATTAACGAACAAGGAAATCTTTCTCTTTCTTATTTTACTTTCTTTTCCTCTTTCTTTTTAGATTGACTGGTATCTCAGAAAGAATGGAGGAAAGGAAAGAAGAAAATCATTTGCTACGGAAAATTGAATCGTAATGAACGAAAGAAATGAAGTTCAAATAGTTAATAGCAATGATAAAAAAAGAGAATGAGAGAAAGAGAGAGAGATCTTTATTCAGGATTTTTGGTTCATTGAACGAGTTGAATATCGAACGATGAAACGTTTTACTTTTTTATTTTTTTATTTTTATTTTCGTTGTCTTTTTTTTTTCTTTTCTTTTCTTTTTTAGATTGAGTAGTTTCTTTAGATGGACTAGAAAAAATGAAAAAAAAAAAAAAAGAAGAAGAAAAATCGAATCGTAGTGAACGTAATAGATTTAATAATAATAATAATGATGAAAGAGTAAAAAAGAGAAAGAGAGAGAGAGAGAGAGGGAGAGAGAGAGATAAACTATACTCTCTATTTTATAAATTATTGATACTATGTGAATTCAACGTGAAGTTTGGAGTGTCTGTTGAAAAGAGTAAGTAAACGATTCCTCGAAAATTGCAGGTTATTATTATTTCCTTTTGTTAGGATAATAGCACGATGATAATACAAATGAAATGAAATAAAAGTTAAAAGCTCGAAAAGGTTTCTATCGTTATCTGTAGGAAAAGTTAGAGATTGAACTCTATTTCTATCTCTTTCTCTCTCTTTTTATCTGTTTGTTTGTTTCTCTTACTTTTTCATGTTCAAGTCGAATTTTAGAGTTCGTTTTAACCGCATAAATCATTATCGATTTTCTATCTTTATCTATCTACCTCTCTTTCTTTTTCATTCTCTTTTCCTATCTCTCTATTCTCTCTATTCTTTTTTTTTTTTATTCTCTCTTTCTATATCTATTACTTTCTATCTTTCTATCTATCTATTTATCTATCTATCCATCTAACTAATAAGTTAGATCTATCCGCCTATCTCTCTTTTCCAATGATCCTAGTCAAATGAGTTCCTGAAGTTATCGGTTTCATAGGATATATATATATATATATATATATATATATATATATTACTTATGTTTATATATATATATATGTGTGTGTATTAAAAGATTTCACTCATAAAGATTATCAATTTCCTATTATTATTTTAATTTGAAATTTGATTGCAATACTATATTATATACTTATATATGTATCTAATGTATGAATTCGAATTTATATATATATATGTTCAATAATTATTCATTCATTCATTCATTCATTCATTCATTCATAATTAAAATTTAATGAAATTATATCGCACTATTATTACGATAATCTCTCTACTGAATGGCACGAATTTTTAATCGATTGACTTGAATAATAAAAATTTTAATGAAACTTTGCTTCCAACCATAAAAAGTAATATGATTCGTTAATACCTCTTATAAAAAGAAAAAATATTTATTAACGAAATCATTATTATTATTATTATTATTATTATTATTATTATTATTATTACGATTTTAACTAGCTCTAAAGTTTATCACGAATGTATTCGTATAATAAAAATGAAATATGAAATTTTTATTTCTTCTAATCATAAATGTTGTATTATATTAATTGTATTATATTAATACATAGTTAACTATTATACAAACAAAATGATATTATCACTATAACTAATAAGATTCTAAAATTTGTACATTCAATAGATTTGTAATTGAACATATTAAACTATTTTCTAAACTACTTTATATATTAAACTATTTTTCATGTATTTTTAATTTCAATATAACCAAATTAATAATAATAATAATAATAATAATAATAATATTAATAATAATAAAAATAATGGTGACTTCGCTACGAAAAAAAAAAAAGACAAAATCTCAGAGTATTTAAACTTTTACGAATATGAACGTGTATACACTCACATACCAACACATGTACACACACACACACACACACACACACACACACACGACGTTTATTTCGGCCACCTGTTGAAGGAACCGCATCAGGCAACACCGTTAATTTCTTTCTTTTTCACCAAAACCATTGACAACCAACACAATTTCTACAAAATTTATCTTTTAAAGAAGAAATTCGAAATCTCAAAATTCTTTCATGATTAAACCAATCGAAATAATCGACATTTCGTATAATATACTGAACGAAACTGATCCTTCTTCTAAACTCTACATAATATAATTAAAAATATTAAAATTGCAAAAAAAAAAGAAAAAGAAAAAGAAAAGAATTTAAAAAGATCAAATCTATAATACACTATCGATCCTTTTCGTACGATCGACACCATCGATATTCCATTCGACAATTTCACACTTTGAAGGACAGCACCATATCTTTCTTTTTTTTTTTGTTTAATTCAATTTTTTTTTTTTTATCCTTTTAATGGGATACATAAACAAAGAAGAAAGAAAAAGAAGATTTACATTAATCATGACTATTTATAATTCTTTCTTTTTTTTTTTTTTTCTTTGAAACGATCGTAACTCGATCGAAAGATCTTTTAACGATCACTATGATCGAATTTCGATGTTTTTTTTTTTTTTATTATCTGATATTTTTGTTTTATATACGTTTTTTTTTTTCTTTCTTTTTTTATGTTCTTCTGTTTGATCATGAATAAAAGAAGATTGAATTTATATTATTCACGTACACACGACACTAAAACGCGAGATCGAAGACGATCGCAGCCGACACGCGCTGTTTTCCGTCGGCGACTGAAAACGCTCACGAAAATTCGCTCGCGTCAAACCTAGACGGAGTGTACCGTCGCGCCGTTTTTCTGCGCATGCGTAATCCTTGTCTATATTCTCTACTTTTCTTCTTCTTCTTCTTCTTCTTCTGTAACTTCTCTCCGTTTCTTCGTTTTTCCAATACTGTGATTTTCTACAGCTGCCTTTCTTCATCTACCACGATCATAATTTTGCTTCTTTTCTTTTCTTTTTTTTTTTTTTTATCTTTTACGCAAATGATTTACATAATTTCTTTTTTTTCTTCTTTTGTCTTATTTTTGTTTATTATGAAATGTTTACAGATAATCGGTGATAATATAGAAGAAATAGATTTAAAAAAAAAAAAGAAATTATGTATCATTATCATATTATGTTATATTAGAGTTTTATGTTATTATCGTTATGTTACATTATACAAATTTAGATTATGATCTCCTACTATTCATCGATCTATCGTAATTTTTTTTATTTATTTTCTTCCTTCTTTGGATGGAAAAATTGTATATACATAAATTTTTTTTTTTTTTTTTTAATAATCGGTATATAAAGTATATTGAATGATAAGTAGAAAATTTTGTAATGATATGCCAAGTATTAGAATCATCGAAATAATTTTTCATGTTCGAGATAATTTTGCAAAATTTGTAAATTCACGTAATTTTCAAAAAAAAAAAAATATATATATATATACATCATCAAAGAACAAGCAATAAAAAAAAGAAATAAAAAAGAAAAAAAGAAAAATATTGTTGGAAAGAAATAATTAAATAATATGTAATCTAAAGAAAAGTTTGCATTGTTTCCTCGCATAATACGCCGCATGGCGAGAAAAAATTATATACTTTTCAAGGTTTCGAAGTAAAAATAAGACTAGTTTTCGAAGAAAAAAAAGAATAGTAAAAAAGAAGAAATAAATAAAAATAAAAAGAAACAGAGAGAAAGAAAAAAAGAAGTTTTTTTGGAGACAAAGTAAACATTAAGAAAAAGATTCAACCAGACAGATATCGAATCATGTGATTGAGCCGATGAAATGTCTTTCTGTTGGTCTCTTATTTATTGGTCATCTTTAAATAAGATTTTACGATTATTTCCTTCCGCTGACGTTAGAAACTGCTTGGAAATTTCATCATTTGCGAAATAACTCTTAAACTCGTTTCGACTTTATAGTTTGGATTGCGTAAGACTTTTATAATAAAATAATGAGAGAAATTATTTTTTTCTTTAAAGAAAAAAGAAAGAAAATTAGAAAATACATAGCGAACAACGTAATACGTTAATTCCATTATCTAGTCCGTTTCTAATCACTATCGAATCTGTTAAATATAACGTACACGTATTTGAGTTAAACGTTAAATGAAATAAATAAAAAGTTATATCATTTACACGATATACGATATTGATTAAAAATGAGATTACGTTTAATCCTAAAATAATAATCATAATCTTAAATAAATAATAAATGTATTATTTCAGTAGGATTTTATTTTTCTTTTTTTTTTATTTTGTTTTTTTTTTTAAGACGAATGTAAAATTAATAAAAAATATTCCTATGGAACCTATCTGCTCTTTCCTATCTTTCTACCGATCGAAAATAATGATCTAGATAATATAATATAATGAAAATTCGTTGGATTATTTCAAGAAATGCTTGAAATATTTCATAAAATTTAATAAAATCTTGATGATCCTGCAAAATGCTTACGTTCAAGATTTGGTATATGTATATGAGAAAATTGGAATATAACAAAAGGGAGGAAGACTATAGTTTATTGCGAAAGAATTCGATTGTATGAGAGACCCTTCTTGGGTAAGAAAAGGAAAGAAATAGTGAGAAAAGAAAGATATAGGGAACGCAGAGGTTGTATAAAATTGTTTTATTCGTATGGAACGCGATGATTGTGCGGCACGTCTCTCTCTCTCTCTCTCTCTCTCTTTCTTTCATTGAGATCAGTATTTATGGTATTCGAAATATTTTGAATTTGTCGAAAAAATACGAGGATATTTCTCTGAAAATATTCCATCCAAGTATGATAACCAGGAAAATATGAGAAGAATTTCTATAAACGATTATAATTACATCGATACCATGATATGATAATCATTCGTCGATAAATTGTTGATAAAACGCTACTTACCGACCGATGGTACGTCGACGATTAAAAAACATTTGAAAAATGACAGAAAAAAAAAGAGAATCGTTTTCGGCTGCTTAAAGAGAAAAAAAAAATAACTACTGATAAACATACTTTATGTAACACAATTTTTTTTTTGCTTTAATAGTTCAATAATCATAATGAAAGTTTAATGAATTAAAATT
This sequence comes from Vespula pensylvanica, assembly GCF_014466175.1. Lineage (NCBI taxonomy): Eukaryota > Metazoa > Arthropoda > Insecta > Hymenoptera > Vespidae > Vespula > Vespula pensylvanica. The sequence goes on along the minus strand of NC_057701.1, from coordinate 2,664,122 downwards.
AATTAAGTTGTTGAATAATAATATGTTCGTACAGCGATCATTATAAAATACAGTGGTTTATTAATAATTATTAATCATTTAACATCGTCATAATCGTCGTGATAAATTAAAACTAACGAATCTATCATTTCTTACTATACACCAGAATTTTCGCTTTTTCCTCTCGTTATATAGTAATGTACAGATTTTTTCCTACTGGCTATTATATATTATATGTATGTGTGTGTGTATCTGTATATGGGTATGTACATGCAATCTGTATATGTAAGTATAAATATATACTCATATATATATATGTGTGTGTGTGTATGTGTATATATATATATATATGAGTATATAACATATACGTTTATGTATACATATAGAATGTACATACTATATATTTCTTTATAATTATTATTTTTTTAATTATTATTATTATTATTATTATTATTATTTTTATTTTTATTTTTATTTTTATTTATAGACTTATATTGTAAATTATCTGACTTGTGAAATCTAAACGCATTCGCGCGTAATCACTTATTATCTTTGTCTCTTTTTTTCTCTCATTATTCTTTTTATATCTGTATATTATATATATATATATATATATATATATATATATATATATAAATGCATATATATATACATATATATGCATATATATGTATATGCATATATATGTATATATATATATGTATAGTTAACTTTATATATATATAAATATTTCTTGATTTATTTATATGTATGTATATATATATATAAAGCTATTTATATATAACTTTTGCTCTTTATTACAATTGTTACAGCACGAAATTCTATATCCAAGATATTTTTACTTTATACATTCGTGCAGGGTATATACCGGGTGGTGCGAGGGAAAAAAGTTACAGTCAAATCATAGTAAGAACTAAAGTAAAAGAAATGTTAATCTTAACGATCGATGAAAGAATATTTTTAAAAAGACACATATATATATATATATATATAATTATTAATAAAGAATTTATACTACTTAAGTTAACTACATACTGAAAGAAAGAAAGAAAAAAAAAGAGAGAGAGAGAGAGATAGAAAAGAAAAAAATTCATAAACGTTAAGTAACGATCAAAAGGGCAAATAATTAGTGATAAATAAATTAAATGATAATATGACTGTGCGTATTTGACTACTAATATTACATATTATTTACTACTAATTAGCCGCAGATATATATATATATATATAGTAAGAAGTGAATTCTGGAAAAGATATTGCTTTCGTAGTATCAGGCTATATATCAGTTTATATTTTCATTTAATTTTATTTACATTATTTTAGACAAGTTACTACGAAATTCCTTTCCAGAAATACGCATTTGTATTTTCTTAGTTTAAAATTGTAAATAATTCTCTCTGATTAGATAATACATTATGATCAACAGAATTATGCTGCCTATTAGCAAAACTTCGTAACGTGCAGAAAAGATTTTTCTATTTCTTTTTTAAAAATGAATGGCCGTCCAATATTGTTAATTTCATATAACCGATTATAATTTTTCTTTGTTTTTCCTTTTCTTTTTTTTCTTTTTTTAGTAGATATGACATTATCCTCTAAACATCTATAAAAACTTTATACGAAGGCACAAAACGTTTGAGAATTCAATTGGGACTGAAAATTTTAGTTTTCCTCTTTCGTATCACCCGGTGTGTTTTACGAGTGATGCTGTTACACATTGAAGACACAGCGTTATAATTCTGATTAAAAAAAAAAAAAAAAGAAATAATAATAATAATAAAAAAAAAAGACGTGTTATATAATATCAAACAAAAAAAAAAGCAGTATACAAAGTAATTCGCTAATCAGCACATTTACACTATTACCAGAAATATATTCAAACGTATGTTTACACATACGTTGTACGAATCACTCATAAAAATAAATAACAGTCACGTTTATGCATATATCATAGTTAAAAACGTTCTTTGCGCCTATATATTCATATATAGAAAGTTCATATATGATCATGTATGTAACATAATCCAAGCAATCTGATCACTCTTTAAGAATTTACATATCTTATAAATAAGTGAACAAAGCATGGATGGATTCAAGAATCGTGGACAACTGTTAGATCTATGTACAATTAAAGTTCGGAAAAAGATAATTGGGAATAATATATTATGCAAGTTACTAAAAAATATAACGTTAGAGAAACAGGATCTTCTTTCCTTTAGCTTTCATCGATATGAAATAAAAACTGTATATATGTTTTAAATCTTGATAATATCGCATTTCTGTTTCAAAAATATTGTACTGATATTATTTGAGTAGCATTTCGAGGTACAGATCTTGCAAATTTAATTCGTACGTAAATAGTATGCCGTACATACATATGTGTCTCTTGATTTGATATAAGTTTTTCTATTGATCTAAATTAAATATCTGAAGTACGATCAAAGCAGAGTATATAAGAACTTCTTTTGTTTTGTTTTAGTCTCTTTTTTTTTGTTTTTCTTTTTTTTTTGTTTTTTTTTTTCTTTCTTTTTTTTTTAATGATAGCTGCTTGTGAGTATTACTTGATTCTTCTGTAATTCTCATATAAATTACGAAACACGTTATTAAAACTTATTTTTTTAAAATGAGAGCCAAAGTTTGAGCTATGATTGAACTCAAAATGGTAGTAAATTTTTCTTTTCTTTTCTTTGTCTGTTTCTTTGTTTCTTATAAAGTATCATAAACCAAAATTAGTCATATCACAAAGCACATATTTTTAAATCAAATACTAGTTTTTAACCGCTAAACATTGCAGCATTAACGCAAGGAAACTAATTGGTAACTCTTAATAGAAAGTCAGACATACCCCGCAAAGTTTCTTTTCAGTTTACGACATCTAATTAGATAGCTATATTTTGACTCTAGTATTTTTAATCCTTCATAAGCATTTAGATTGCACGTTAACTCAAAAAAACATTTGCACTTTTTGATTTGTGACTCCTTTTTATAGAAAGTTTTGAATCTGCAAAACTAAAAAACATGTCATGCACCACATTTCTAATAAATGTTAAAAATTTACGTATCACATGTCTCCTTAAGACATCCTAAAATGTACAATATGTGATAATCGATCTTAACTATTTTATTCCTGCTGACAAACTAGCAGAGTAAAGTACTTAAGTTTTGGAAAGATTAAAACTGATTTCACTTCTTGTGATCGAACAGCCAGATCATTGCGCAAACAATACAATTTTTTAATTGCAAAATGTATGTAATATATACATTTGCAGAAGTAACCAATGCAATGGAAGATTTATATTAAAAGTATGATCAACAATTGTGTTGAATCGCGCAATGGACGTATATATGACGTACAAAACAAAACGAACTTTACATTTATTTGTACTATAAAGTTGAAGAGGTACGTTAGCAGTTTGATAGCTGCAATGTACGCAGTAATGTATTTACTATATTATAAAATACATTATGATATTGCTGACACAGAACTATCTTTACAGACTCACGTACGAACTATATACGAGCATGTATTAGACATGCCTTTTATAGAATATTTCTCACCAGTCATATTACTATGTTTTGACAATAAATGAAGAACGCTTCCCAGGACTGGCAAATTCTCTGCTTTGGTGAAAAGTTTGCTCGAATTAAAACGAATGTTATTTCAATGTAATAACGTACTACATTCAAACAATCAAAAGTTTCTATTATTGCAAAGTAGAAGATCTAACAAAGAAGCGAAATTGTATAAGGTACAGTAGCAGATCACTGTAAAATACATACGTGATCACTGTAAAAGAAACTGCACAAATTTATATATTTTATACATCAATCTTCTCTTCAAAGATTAATTTAATCTAATCTATGAGGATCAAAATTTATGTTACGACTAAATGGACAATGTCTCCTTAATCAACTTTTTCATTGTATTACCCATGGTAGAACTCGATGGGCTAGAAGTTGTGAAAGACAATTTAAAGAGATAAGGCTGAATGTCCGGATAAGAAGTATCAAAAATCAAATCTAATTCAGCCTGATTTGGCATTTTTGGTAAATAGTCATGCCTATTCATGACCTCGGTTATATATAGAATTTTATCGGTCAACAAATCACCAACCTTCTCCCTACATATTTGACGTTCATGCTCCGTTGCTAATTTTATAAGCTCAAGCCTCACTGTCCATACTTCCCACGGTATACACTCTGCCTGAAACGGCCAACGATTCTTTTTTTTCTGAAAAAACTCTAACGATATTTGACCAGAACCAGGACTATCCGTAGAACGTAAAGCTTCAGAAAAGCCTGATATTTCTCTTTTCAAGGTTTGATCAAGATGTACAGAGGAACAGCATACGTATGTGAAATCAATGAAATCACAGTCGACATCTTGATATCCAACAGTACCCACGGAATAGCTGCCTTCTTGTTTGTACTTAAATTTTCCAAGGCTTCTATGAAATAGAACGCTGTGAAATATACTGGCTACAGCTTCGTCGACCTGCCGACCCTCCATACTTAATTCAAATAATTGCGTTCTGGCATTCATGATGAAACCTAAAAAGAAAATTATTTAGCTAGTTTTGTTTCTCTCTATACATCATTAAATAAATGAATAATACTAAGATTAAGAAATAAATAGAAGTATAATTTCAATGATTCTTCAAAAATATATTACATACTTCAACTCCTATATATGGCATCTGTGCATAGATTTTTCTAAGTCGAAGTAATAACAAATATAAACTTCCAAAAGTAAATTGTGATTTAACGAACAATCTTACACAACTCTTTTTTGATAATGAACATTAAGTAATAAAAATTACAACTTATTATTTTGTCATTACACAAAGAAACAAAGCATAACATCGAAGACATTAACATTATATATTGAATACAAACAATAATATAGTTATTATATAAATTGATATATAAAACTATACCATATAACCATTATATGTAACTAAACTCTCACTGGTAAAAAACGGAAAAAAGAAAAAAGAACAAAATAAGAAAAATACAAAAATAAACATAATTATTCTCTCATAACCTCACAAAAATAACAAACAAAAACACGGATCATTGTTGCGATGTTGCAACTGTTATTCAAATTTTAAAGTAAAATATGAAGGTATTCATCGTAACAGCTTTCCACCATGAATGATCGAAGAAAATATGAAAACTATATAGGATCGTTATATAGACGCCAAGTTTTCCGCCGATGATACGAGTGATATAAGAGAAAAGAGAAAAGAGAAGAGAGAGAGAGAGAGAAACAGACAGAGTGGGAGGGGGAAGGAGGGAGGGAGAAAGAGAAAGAAAGAGAGAGAGGGGGGGGAGAGATGGGAGAATTAGAAAAAAATAATAACAAAAAAAAAAGAAAAAAAAAATACATAAGAAAAACGTGCAACGTGTTCGAACATAACGTCAACTTCCTTTCGCTGCTTTTGCCGCGCTACGATTTTACGTAACGATAATCGAGCTCGATCATACGAAAGACTCGAATATCGAAACGATATTCAAAAAGAAGAAGGAGGTGAAGGAGGAGGAAGAGGAGGAGGAGGAGGAGAAGAAGGAGTAGGAAAAGAAAGAAGAATTCAAAATTTGTTTAAAAAAGCTACTTCTACTCACTTCGTAATTTGTTCTATTATCGAGCTTCGAAATGTTGAAATAATTTCGTATTTTTCTTTCTTTCTTTTGCCCTCAAAAAACCAGAGAATGAAAAAAAAAAAAACGAAACGGAAAAAAAAAGGAAAAAAAAAAGATCTAGGTTAGTTTCTCTTATTCGGTCGTCGTCGTCGTCGTCGTCGTCGTCGTTGTCATCGTCGTCGTCATCATCATCGTCGTCGCCGACCCGTCGTAGTTCTCGATCGTTTTCTGCATCGAGAGACTCTTCCTCGTACTATTTTTTCTTAGCCCAATATCGTTGCTACTGTTGCTGTTGCTATTGCTCCTGCTATTGCTGCTACTACTTCTACTTTTACTTCTGCTTCTGTTTCTGCTGTTGCTGCTGCTGCTGCTGCTGCTGCTGCTGCTGATGCACCAGCACCACCACCACCTCCACCAACACCTCCACCACCACCACCACCACACCACCACCACCACCGCCACCACCACCACCTTCGCCGCCACTGTCAACGCCGCCGTTACGATCACACAGAGTACTCGTGTCTTTTAATTTTCGATATAAGACACGATTTGTCACTGATCCGTTACGTTGTTGTCGTTACTACTGCTGATACTACTAATTGTTCGATTACTCGTTTCCATCTCGATGTCACTTTACAAGTTCCTTATCACGAAGGAACGCGTAACATATGACACGTATCACTTACGACGAACATCACCTAGATGACCGAGACGCTGCTTTGTGGATAAACAACAGCTGTGCTTCTAACGCACGCCATCTTGATTATTGTTTCTTAATCTATCCGTTCGATGGTGCTGCCACTCGAGTCACTCGATCTCTCACACACACACACATATATACACATTTCTTTTTTCTTTTATTAAAGCTGTTCGTCACTTATAGTTTTATAATATGATTTATGCCAACGATGAATCCAGCCGTAATTTTTTTACCGATTTTGACCAACGAAATTACATATCAAAGCTGAAGGTTTTAACGTACAGACACATGACTTTTTCCCTCGATTTTTTGAGTTTTATTTCCTTCGAAAGAAATAAAATAATCGAAACAAAAAATCATTCGATCAAAAAACGATGTTCCTTCGTAAGTAATTTATACGTAAATAAAATGTTTTCATAGAGTCTGTAAAAGGATACATCGTTTCCTCGTTTAAACGTTTGTTTTAGAAATCTAACCTCGTACGTAAAAATTTATAAAGAGTTATATTTTGTTTTCGTTGTGCAAAATCTTGTTTTCGATATTTTTCGTGAAAAAAATAGATAATCCTATAGTGGCGCCACCTGAAATATGCGACGAAAGAGAAGCTCCTATTCCCCACTACGTATTTTCATATACACATTTGATTAGTATACATTTCGTGTCTGCGAAGTAAAAACTACGATAACCTGTTTCTTTGTCTCTTTGCATAAATTGATGATCGGAGATATTCTGATTCATTTCAAAATGGAAAAAAATAATTGCGTCTTCTAAGATATAAGATAATTCGTATGTAAATTTTAATAAGTATATTGAACGAACAATTCTCTATAGTAAAAATATAATATATAGAAATAAAAGTTGCAACGATAATGGATCTTAATTTCCGAGATATTGTTAAATTTTAGAAAGATAAATATCCTCTCTTAGAAAATAATTCGCTATTTATTTTATACGTATCAACGAAGCAACAATTGTAGAATAATAATTTTTTAACGATTTTGTAATTTAGAATGTAACTGTACGTAAGTTTTTCTAAATCGTTTTTCTACGATCAAGACTTCTTAATTATTATTATTATTATTATTATTATTATTATCATTATTTAAAATCGAATATGAAATATTTTTATATATTATACTACATATTGTAATATTTCTAATATCATATAATTGGACAAATAAAAGGATATACATTTAACGAGTTAAATCTATAGATGTATAACCTTATTGTTATATTGTTAATAAAGATTATATATATATATATAAAATTTGTTATAAATTAAACCGTAATATTAACAATATTAATAAATAAACAAAGAAGTAATATTAACAATTATATATAAAAGAAGTATATAATACGTATAATTAAATATTATATAAATTGCCTCATACCTTACGTTACATACGACGATTATAATTTATAATAACAAAAAAGGAAAAAATATATTTAAAAGAACAAAGTACGATATATAACCAATTTGCCTTGTAATGTCTAAAAAAAAAAAAAAGAAAAGAAAAAAGAGAGAGAGAGAGAGAGAGAGAGAGAGAGAGAGAGAGAGAAAATCTCTATTTTTTCAATTAGACGAATTTCACGTTTCATCATACTTTGTGATTCTTCGGGAGAATTTTTTTTTTCAAAATAATCGATAATACAATAATTTGACGACGTCCGATTCATCCGATTCATCGATTGATACATCTAATGTAACGATGAGAATACGACGACAAAATACGAAACGATTCTTTTGTTTTCATTCGTTATCGTTTATCCTTGTTTTTATAATCATTACTAATCCTATCACTAATTCGTAATACTTCGCATTTCTTTTTATTCCGTTTCATTTTCTCTCTTTTTTTCTCTCCGTCTCTTTTATTTTATTTCTTTTCTTTTCTTTTCTTTTTTCTTTTCTTTCTTCCTTCACATATATCAAATTTTTTACTTCAATTTATTTCTTATTTCTTATCGATTATTATATTGATCCTTGCGAAACGTTTAATTCGTATGATTTTTTTTTTTTTTATAAAAGCGATACGAAGAAAATTAATTGCTCATCGAGAGCAAATAAGATCTTATAATATTTGTTATTTTTAGACTGATATATTCCTTTTAATAATTCAAAGTATATAACGTCGAAGAAGAGGAATCATTAATATTTGATTAAACAATCCTTTAACGGATAGTTTAAACGTTATAAAAGATAATGACTCAAGATTGTTTATTATTACAAATAATTACATTTTACTCTTACAAGTATTATAAACAAGGAAAAAGGAAAAATACGTCGATGACTTCGTTGATTCTCTAGTTAATTATCTCTCTTGTATTTCGACCGATAAACATATCACTTTTTTTTTCTCTTCTCTTCTTTTTTTTTTTTTTTTTCGTACAAGTAACCTTCAACGATTAATTATAATAACATCGCATTTTAAGTCGTAAACATCGTAGTTCTCTTTGATTTTTCAGATTTAAATTAGAATAAAATAATTATTTGGATCATTTAACATTCATTTGAGGTTAAGCGTAGTTACTACTGTAGTACGAGCATTACTAATATTGATAATTAAATAATAATAATTTACAATAATTCATTGAATAAAATACATATGTTTCAATTTTATATAACTCCTATAACACTTTGATATATAAAATAATTTTAATTGAATATTTCGATAACGATTAAACTGTTCAATGTAAAAGGTAAATTAATGAAAAGATTGCTAATTGAAAATGAAGGATGGATATTAACAGTTCAGTCAATTCTTTTTTGCATTTCGACGAGTGAATCATCGAAATTTTAACTTTCCATACGGTTAAGTTTCAATAATTTACATTTTTGATAATTTGATTATTATTTAAACGATACGTAATGTACACGGAATAGTAATAATTATACAATGTTATATTCGTATAAACATTATGAAATTCGTAGCACTGGATGAACATAAAATAATCTTCAATACTTTTAAAATTACTTTAAAAATATTTTTAATTCGCGATCGTTGGTGTAATATCGATAAAAACAAAATTTTTATTGAGTTTGATTGTTACGTCGAATTGTTATCCTAACGAATGAAAGTTGAAAGTCTTCTCTTTTTAAACAACTTTAGAATTAATATTTATGCTAAGTTTAGATTTATTTGTATTAGATACGAAGATACGCGTAGTCGAATAAATTGATGTTTAAACAATAATATATTCGCTTGAAATGATTTTAATGACAAATTTCGATACTATAAAATTTTCATCTTGCGCTCGATAGCTACGTACAACGTCGTCAAGAACAAACCTTTGACTGATCTTGTAGGTTACCACCGGTACAGTCTTTCTTTGTGCTTCGACAAATATAAACATTGAAGATCTCTTAGAATGTTTTCATACAAATATCAACAAACCAAGGCTTATTATTCTAGTCTATTATTCTACAAATTTATATACCAGTTATTATATATCTATCGAAATATAAATTTATTATTCTTCATCGATATATAATGTGAAATAAAGCGTCGTATTTAGTATTTAGTATGAATCACTAAAGGATATAAATATGAGAAAGAGAAAAATACGAGCGTACTAAATTAGTCAGAACCTACCACTACACTGATTGTTATGATAGGATTGTACATAGATACGATAGATACATGATAGGATACATGCATTTGTAGTTCATATTTTATCCGTATCTGTCGCTGAAGTCGTTGAAGGTTTTTAGAGAAAATTGAATGAACAAAGTTAAGAATATTTCTTGTAATAATTTATACATTATTCCAATTAATTGTATTATTTATTATTCTATTTATTAATTTAATAATATGTATATGTATATGTATATGTATATCGATTCTGTTTATTCGCTAAATCAAATGTTTCAACACCGTGTATCTTAACATTCAATAAAATATTTTTTTATTACATATTTTAGAATATATATTTTTATTTATTTTTTTATTTATTTATTTTTTATTGTGTCTGCTAGCGTATATTTAATTCTTAATAATATATAAAATATCCCTTCTTGTTTGTAGTGGTTTTCGAAATTATATTTTGAACGAAAAATTTGGCGCTAAAAAGAAGACGATTTAAACGATAACATGCAACGTAAATTCAATTACAAAGAAGAAAATATTTTTCTTAGGCTTTTATCATATAGGTTAGATTTTTAATCAAGAAACATTTTGTTCAAAATTTAACTGAGTATGGAAGAAAAAAAAAAAAAGAAAAACAAAAAGAAATCGATGAACCCACAAGAAATAGTTTGTGTTCCTTTTTGTCAATACATGTTCCTCTCCAAATTCTCTTTTTCATATATCCTTATTTTAAATATCGAAAAGCTTATGTATAAAATTTGAATAAAATGATTTTATTGACCAAACCAGAACTTATATATTTGGATAAAACTAAACTTCATATATCAAGAAGACCAAGATTTTTAACCTGGCTTATATTTGGTTGTAAGATATCATCTTTTTGGAAATTTTTATAAACTTACATCTTTTGAAAATTTTCTGTGATCATTAATAGGCTCAATGAATTAATAAAAAATTAGTCAAAAATTTTCCTTTACAGTATATACAATTCTTTTCATCTGGATATGTTATCGCGTGACAAATAATATTTTTTTTCTAATCATTTCAATTCTGGGAGAGATTACGTTTTGTTTGGACGCTTTAGGGGAATGGGAAGATTTAATTCTAAATAAAGAAACGAATGAGGCCATTATATCAAGATATACTTGGAGCGACAAGTTATGTTATAAATTTTTAAATAAACAATCCATTCTGATGGAATTAGATGATATAAGATACGTTGGAGTATCTACAGAGTTAGGCCTCTTTATTGTTCATAAAAGTGGAAAAACTATTTCTATTAATATGAATGGCTTAACACGTAAAGAAATACAAATTTTAAGAAAAGAAATCAATTATTTTTTGAACATGAGTCGTATTCAATGTTTAGATTGTTTTCCAAGTGATCTATACGACCAGCTCGTTGTTGTTTCAGATTTAGGAAAGGAATGTTTTAAGAGATTGCCTAAAAAGTATAAATCTACCTCTATATCTAAAGAAATGTTATATTCTACCAATGAAATGAATGATTTTAAACATTCGTTACAACAACATCTTAGTTCACCATTATTAGGATCTGAAAAGATTGTTAAGATTTGTCAAGAAAAGCATTTAAGAAAAGGACCATATACTGCAAATACTGCGTCTTTTACTTATTCTAAATATATGAAACCTACTTCTGTACGTTCTTACGAACATGATACTAATCTAAAGATTTGTTAAAAAGAAGTCCTACATTCATAATTTACATATGTAGCTGTGTGTTATTGTCATTGTTAATGTTAATTGTTAATCTTTATTGACTGAATTATATAATATAAATTTATGTTAATTTTATCTTAGATCAAGTTACATTGATTTTATTCACATATATTTATGTCAATAAATATTATGTTAAAACACATAATAATTATATGCGTTTTACTACATACTTTCTATTATAATTATAAATACTCTTATAGATATACAAATCTTATTGGATAAATAAGAAATGAGTACAATTTATTTAACAATATCTTTGCAGGCACTATTTATATCAGAAAACTGATATTGAAATCCCAATTCCTCAGTTCTTTTAGGAAGTACCTTTTGTCCCTCCAACATCATCTATAACATACTTAAAAGTTCATACATGATCTAAATACTATGAAAATATAACAACAAAATTTGATACTGACTTTTGCACGTTCTTTGTTAAAAATTAGATTTAAGGCAATACTTGGAACAGGTATTATAGCAGGTCGTTTTAATGCTTGAGCAAATGCTTTTGTAAACTCCTTATTAGTCACAGGCTGTTGGAAATAAACTTATTATTAAATGATACTAAACTATGTATCGTTCAATTTGTTTGAAATATTTTTATAGATATTACCTGAGGTGCTACACCATTTAAAATACCATATACATTATCATTTTTTATAGCAAATAAAAATATATTAGCAAGATCATTAATATGTATCCATGGCATATATTGATTTCCACTACCAATAGGTCCACCAAGCCCAAATAAGAAAGGCAAGTAAATTTGTTTTATCATCCCACCGTCTTTGCCTAACACTACTCCAGATCTAATAGTGACCTGTCTAATTTTACACTCCTGTGGAAGTTGTGCTGCAGCTTCCCAGTCACGACAAAGTTCTTACACAAGTAAACTTTTTATTTTAATCTATATACATTACAGATTTATGTTATTCTTTGTCTATCATTTTACCTGATAAGAAATCATAAGATATACATTCACTTTCTTCTGTATATGTCGTATCATTAGGTTTATAACATGCAACACCAGAAATAGTAACAAAGGCTTTAGCCTCCGTATGCTCTATAGCTTTAGCTAAAGTTTCTGTAGTTTTCACTCGACTGTCTCTAACAATTTGTTTAAACCCTGGCGACCAACGTTTTGTTGGATCAAGTACATTCTGACCAGCAACATTGATTACAGCAGATGTATGTTTTGGAAGACCATTTTCCTTTACGTCTGTCTATAGTATTCGTAAGAACAATTGAACAAAAATGATTACTTTACATCAGCTTGAAAACATTTTTGTTCTCTTCAATTAAAATAACTCCTTACCCAAGAAATTTTATTAGGACCTGATTTTCGTGAAACAATTGTATACGTTATACCTTCTTGACATAATAAGTCTATTATACGTTTCCCTATAAATCCAGTACCTCCACCTAAGAATTATACAATCTTATCTATGATACAATCTTTTCATAAAATGACTCAAACATTGAAAAATCATTGGTTAAAAAGAAGAATAGAAATCATTAACTTGCCTACAACGACGTGTTTTAAAGACATTTTTTTTCAGACTGTCTATTAAAAACAATCACGTTAGAAAACCTAACAACGAGAACATTCAATTTTCATAATAGTCTTGTTAACCTATACATCCAAATTACAAATTTGGACTTTAAATAAAAATGAATAAATTCAATTATTTAACAAATATATGGATTTTTATATTTAGCACATATATGGTTATATACAAACAATCGTTACTCCTGCATTTATTTGTATTAAATAGTACATATAATTCTTTTATAATAGATACAAAATAATTATATTATAATAATAATAACTATATTTTGTATGTGTATGGAAAAAAAAATATATATATATATACAATTAAAAATTATAAACTTTCAATACTTTATGGCGTAATTAAGATTATATCAAGGTTACATCCAATTAGATGGCTGCACGAACATGGTACTCATTTTTAAATTTCAACCAATCATTTTAAATCGCTAGTCATTTCTTATTGGTTATGGATTTCGACCAATCAGTTTGAACGATTGCTTCACTTTTATTGGTTATGTATTACTGCTATGCGCAGAAAATGATAACCTTTGAAACACCGAATCGTATAAACGAATTCAAACTTAAACTGTCGCCGTTAAAAGTAAATTTATGATGAATATTGTGAAATAAAGAGTTGATTGTTTTGTATACACATTCTATAATGACATTATCTCTCATAGTATACAAGGTAGAAGGTTGTGTGATTAGTACGATACTATTATATATTGTGCCAATTTTTAAAGTATATTCAGTGTTAATTTCTTAATGTATATATTTGTTAATTTGTTTATTTAGGATCATATTTCTTCAGCTGTCATATAATACTTTTAAGAAATTGAGAAGAAGGGAAAAGTTTTACTTTTATAAAAATTTCACAAATTGAATTTTACATCAACTGTCAAGATGGCAAAGAAAGGCTTAGTAAATGTAGCAATAGAATCAAACGTGTCGAATTTTTCGACTACATCTTCACCATTACGTAGAAAATCTATCGCACAAAAATCCTCATCAGCTTTAAAGGAAAATGATGACGAAGCAGAACGTTTAGCTTTAAGACGTGATGCCACATCAACCAGTACACCATTATCTACAAAAGTTAATGAGAAGAGACGTTCTTTAGGTCTAGGATTTTTAGCGCAAATGTCAGAACCTCAAATGACTGAACTCATATCTCATTGTATCAAATTAAACGCCGAAAATAAAATTAATGTTAAAAATGCATTTAGCTTAGAAATGATAGATTTTATGACATTTATGGTCACTAAAAGGAATTCTGAACTTACTAATTTGCAAGTGGCTAGTACATCATTGGATGTATGTACAAAAATTTACGGATTTCGTGTGGATGGTATATATACAGAGATTTTGAAAATGGTCGGTGCGTTAGATCGACAAAAGGATGATAACTCTAATAATGAAGAGCCAATGCAATCTGAGAATACAGAAGAAAACGGAGAAAAACAAATAGAAACTCAAGTGAAGAAAAAAAAGAAAAGAACTAAACATAAGATTATTGTTACAGAAGATGCGATAAACGGATCTGTTGAGACCATGTTACCCTCGCAAATGACTATAGGATCAGGTGATCTATGTTCATCTGATATGCTCTATCAAATAGTGTTACCACATCATGCAAATTTAGGCTTTTATCATAATGCACATAATGATATTATTTTAGATAAATTAAATGAAACAGAAAAAGAGAATGAGAATTCTCAGAAATATACAATATCTGCAATAGAAAATTTTTCAGAGTCAGATCTATGTTTGAGTTTTTCTGATTTTGAGTTTTTAAAATGGTCACCGGAAGATGAACCGGAAGACATACAACTGATGCAAGAAAACAATGAAAATAGATTTCAATTTGATCTTGATGCAAGTATACCGTCTGCCGATGAAGAATTTGAACCTATGGATTATATTAACATGCAAGATACCAGTAATAGAGATATGTGTATGAGAAATCCGCAAGAAGCAGAAAATATAGTAGACTTTCGTAAAGTTATGGCAGAGCAAATACCTGAATATAACAAAACATCAGAATATTCTTTCATACAGAAAAATAATATAAATTTAATTCATTGGGCAGGCCCTTCTTATTGGAAAGTTAAAACATTTCATAAATTTTTAAGTAACAGTAAAGTAGTGGAAACTTGTCATCAGGTAGCACTTAAAAAGAAAAAAGAGATAGAACTTAAATATGCTGACGATGCAAAGTCTGACCTCAAACAAAAGTTCTTACCTAGCCATGGAGGAGTGAAGCTTTTAGTTAGAACAGCCAGAGTAGATTGGACCGAAGAAAAAATAACTTTACCAGAAGATATACATTATGACGCTTCACAAATAATGAAATTATATCTTTGTCCTTTAATGTTTGCAAATCCTAGGCAAAAAGATCTAACGAAGACCACGCAATTGGCTGAAAATATCGAAGGTTATGATTACAATAATGAAAACGATATGTCAAACTTTTGTCCTGGTATTGATGCAGATTGTGATATGCAAGAAAGAAATGATTCTGATGAATTGAGAGATGAAAATATAGTAGAAGGTCAGATGGCATTTACTAATGATAACTTAGTAACTGCACCAATATTAACAAATAAAATCTTCTTACAATATCCTTTGCGTGCCAAAAAAATTGATATGCGTCAATTAAAGAAAACTATATGGAAATCTTTGACTGAAACGTTCAATAAGAATGATACGAGTGCTATGGAAAAAACAAATCAAAATGAGAATACGAATAAAATTAAGGAATCTAAACATTTCAACACTGTTTATAAAACTTTACCCAATGAACTTTCGAAAGTAAATGTAGAAGCATTGAGTGTCCCTATTGCAATAGTATCTTTACTTCATTTAGCCAATGAAAAATGTTTAAAACTTTCCTCACTTCCAGATATGTCTGATATTATCGTAGAAGGAAATTAATGTATTAGCCTTACTACTATCTGTAAATATATATATCTTATATGTATAACAATACTTATTACAATATATATTTTTTACGAAGGTACAAATAAAAATAAAGATACAAATAAGAATATCAATGTGTTTTATACAGTTAAATAACTACGTGTGTATGGAATATTATCTATTACGAAAGAATTTTGATTTAAATTTCATAAAAAATTTTAAAGTATTTACGTCACATCGATCGAACTGCCATCTTTGATAGATCTTTAACAAGTAGCGCTCCCAAGCGATCAAAGTTAGAAATAAGGTGATATTAAGCGTATTCGTAGCCTGGTGTAAATAGTAAAGATGGCTTCAGCTTTGGAAAATTTAGAAACACAATTAGAACTTTTTATCGAAAATGTTAGGCAGATTCGAATAATAGTTAGTGATTTTCAACCTCAAGGTCAAAATGTACTCAATCAAAAAATGTAAGTACGAAACATACGCCGTAGTTTTACAACTTTGATAAGTTGGTTATGTTGTATCTACTGTTATCAATTTAAGACGTTCAATAAAAGAGATTATGCCTACGTTTTTATAATTTATTTACATTTATTTTTTATATTTTTTTAGTCAAGGTCTTGTAAATGGATTACAAGAAATAGATAAACTCAAATCACAAGTTCAAGATGTCCATGTACCTTTAGAAGTATTCGAGTAAGTTATTATTATTTATGATTCCAACTACACACATTGAATCATTATTCCTATCTATAAAACACCAGATATCTAACAGTTTATTATGTTTCAGTTATATTGACCAAGGTAGAAACCCACAACTATATACTAAAGATTGTATAGAAAAAGCATTGACGAAGAACGAACAAGTTAAAGGAAAGATAGACGCATACAGAAAATTTAAAGCTAACATGTTAGTGGAATTAAATAGAGTATTTCCAAATGAATTAGCTAAATACAGAGCAGTACGTGGAGACGAATGAAAAATCGAGCGATCAAACGATTCATTAAAGCTGATATGTACCATACATGTTCATTAGAAATTTAATTATCAAATCTTTTTTTGCTTTTTAAAATGAATCGTTATTATCTTGTATATATTAGACATAAATGTTTATTACCATTTATAACGTCAATAATATAACATTAATAAGATATGTATTTCGTGTCCTTCCTTCTTTCATGAATCATATAATCTTGTATAAGAATTTTTAAAGATAAGCTTCTATTCAATTATTTATATTCGATTATAATTAATATATCAAATGTTGTAAAAGTTATTAATAATAAGCACATTATTTTACGTATTGTATTTAAACAATTAAAAAAACTCTTTTTATAATGCTAAAGATTAAAAAAAGTATATTTCGTAATGAACAAAATCACCACTATTTTTTATCTACCAAAAATTATACGAGATATTAGAAGTGAATGTACCAATTTTTGCAATATTACTTTGACAATTAATATATTAATTAAATTATTAAAAGCGGTGATTCTCGAGCTATACTTGCAATCTTCTTTTCTTAAAAATCGTATCCGATTTCAAAAACGATCTGTCTCAATTATATTTATAAATTATATTAATGAATAAATTATACTAATAAAAAAATATTAAAAAATAATATCGTTTCAATTTGAAAATCAAAATCATTGCTCTTAAATATTACCTTTATTATTGTAATGTGCGTGTGCGTGTTATTATATGTAAAATTTATACAAATTTAACTTTTGATTTTGACGCGAGTTACATCATTGATTTACGTATAATTGACATTTGTTAAAATTAAAAAAATTGAAGTCGTCAAAAGTGAAAAACGAATTTAAAATTTTATACAGTAAAACACACACACACATACACACACATATATGAATATACCCCCACTCCTGTCCACATTTCACACGGAATCATTCTTTCAAGGAGGATAAAACCGTTCGTTCAATCCGAAGTAGGCAATCATTCGACGACGGACACAGTTTCTTGTAGTCAGTATAGGTAGAATTCCAAGAGAGAAACATGATTGCTATTACATTTATCTTTGTCCTCGCTTTAGAAGCCTATAGCGATTTCGTCGTTGCCGAGAAAGTATACAAGTAAGTGACCTTTTTTTATTTTATGAGATATATGTATATATTATATATATATTATATATATATGTATGTATATATTATGTTGCTTATATATTTATGATAACACAAATCTTAAATAATTGGATTAAAAAGTTTCATTGTAATCGACGGGACTACTTTTTTTCAATAATAGATATATTACTAAGGTGAATGTTGCTTCATAGAGATCTCTTTTCTATGTCGCGGTGAACTTTTTCTAATGACTTTTATCTAATCTTCTCAAATTATACTTGAAATATATATATGTATGTGTGTGTGTGTGTGTATATATATATATATATATATGCATATGTATATATATTATTTTTTTTATAATTTTGTATTATACTATGTAAAATTTGGCGACTCTCAATTTTGCATACAATATAATTGACATTCGTTAGGATTAAACCAAACTGAAGTCGTCAAAGTATGAGAAACGATTTTCAAATCTTTTTCGTTTTTAAATATTAAAAATATTACGTATTAAAAATGTTCGCGAACTTTCTGAAAATTTTATTTCATAAAATTTATAGACAATTTTATTTCATTGTAACATGTTTTTTTACTTAAAAGATACAAGTTTTACGATTAAAAGTGTCAGATTTTAATCTATGCATATAACCGGTCGGTGAAAGATAGGCACGTTGACCGTTCTTTCGATTAGAAATCGTAAGTAACGTGGAATTCTTTTTTGTTTCTTTTTTCTTTTTTTCAAATGAGCGGGAGGGTCACGTGACCGATCGAAAGAACATGGAGGACGTCGTGGCGCGCTCGCTTCGTATTTTCAAAGTTTTTCGCGGGCTCGATCTCTCGAGATATTTTTCTCGATACGATAAAATCAATGAAATGTAACAAATATCAGTTGATAAGCAGTGTATATCTGGAATGAAGTAAAAGATATAGAAGATATTTTGTAAGAAGCCGGATGATAAGATATTTTTAAAAATCTAAATCAATTTTTTTCTTTTGCTTTGTTTACATGAGTTATAAAATATAATGTAGTTTTACATCAACACAATGTTATTGTAGTAATATATACGCAGTATAACATAGTATCAATATCGTAGTAATATGTAATAAATAACATAATAGTATTGTGTTTATATATTATGATCTATCATAGTAATACTTTAATTCTGTATTACTCTTATCTAAAATTAATAACGTAGTTATTAAAAGACTTTTTATAACTATAATAATAATAATAGTAATAGAATGATATACTATGATTTATCTTAGTAACACTATAATTTTAGATCAATTTTTTCTAAAATCTAACAACTTGTTTGTAAAATCCTTTTAATAATTACGCTAATAATAATAAAAATGAATTTCTGGACGTCTAAATATTATTTATTAATAAATCGGATTGATAAATTGAGCTGATAGATTTAAAAGCAGAGATAAAGTTGATCTCTGAAATATTGATAAATTTCACTTGTGCATTTTTATTCTTTCATTTATAACTATATTCCATTTAATATCGTTACTACTCTATTTATAGTTCACCATGGCATTTCAAGTGCAACAGTGGATATTGTGTAAAAGAAGAGATCACAGAAGAAGTATCATCTCCAATGTCTTTAAAAGTTTGTCAATTATTATGTGGTGATAATGGTTTTTTATGGCCAAAACCAACAGGACATTTGTCCTTGGGCAGTTCAGTGTTGCCTCTTAATATCAATGATATCAAAATAAATGGTATAAATCCGAATACGAAAGTAGGTAATCTCTTGCAAGAGAACATTGACATATTCAAAGAAAATATAAAAAAACTTGGTGAACCCATTGAAAACGAGGGAGTAGGGTTGATAATTAATGTTACTGATATTCTTGAATTGAACGACGTGCAACTGACCTTAGATACCGACGAAAGTTACAAATTACAAATTTATCAGATCAATGACAAATTTGTAAGTATTTTTATATCCTCCATTTTCTTTTTTTGAACTCTATAAAAATTTGATTAATTCATTTCATACATAATTCATCTAAAAAAAAAAAAAAAAAAAAAAAAAAAAATGTATGATATTCTTTCACGATTTCATCATCATCTTTATTATCATTGTTTCTTCTTTATTCTTTTTCCGATACATTATTATTACAAACCGGTATTCATTCTCCCTCAGAATTAAATCATCATTCTTATTTAAAACTGTTTAGTAATTTAAATTTGATGTCTCTTTTTTTTTTTTTTTTAACCATCATCATTATACAGACAAGTGTAAAAATAACAGCAACGACTTATTTTGGTGCTCGAAATGGTTTGGAAACGTTGTCACAATTGATAGTATTCGATGATTTGAGAGATAAAATACAAATCATTCATGATGCTTATATCGAGGATAAACCAGTATATCCGTATCGTGGCATTTTGTTGGATACTAGTCGTAATTTCATTAGCGTTGAAGCGATCAAAAAGACCATAGAAGCGATGTCCATGTCAAAGATGAATACTTTCCATTGGCACATCACCGATACTCACAGTTTTCCATACGAAGTTAAAAACTATCCATTGTTCACCAAATACGGTTCCTATGGCAAGGACAAAGTCTATACGAAGGAGAACATTAAAGATATCATGAAGTTTGCTCTTTTACGTGGCGTACGTGTTTTACCGGAGTTCGATGCACCTGCTCACGTTGGAGAAGGCTGGCAATGGGTAAATCTTATTTTAAAGTTATGCGCAATTTTCTTATGCAAGTAAAATTTTTAATGTTTGACACAGATTATTATCTTCTTTCTGTTTCTTTTTTATCAAAAGCTTCACACATATATTTTTATTATAGTTGATCGTCTCAAACACATATTGAAGATTAATATTTGCGATTAAATGATCTGATAAATGATTTACTTAGATATTGTTGATATTTTCTTATTTTTTCTTTTTTATACGAAACTTCGTATAAAATGATCTTTTCTGAATACACTTGGATTGATTTGAACAGGTAGGTCATAATGCAACAGTATGTTTCAAAGCAGAACCATGGCAAAGTTACTGTGTCGAGCCACCATGCGGTCAATTAAATCCAACCAGCGACAAGGTCTATGAAATGCTTGAAGGTATTTACAAAGAAATGTTGGAAGATTTTCATCCGGACATCTTTCACATGGGTGGTGACGAGGTCAACGTTAATTGTTGGAACTCCAGCGATGTCATCAAGAACTGGATGCTAGCCAAAGGCTGGAATCTATCAGAATCGAATTTCTACTTGCTCTGGGATTATTTCCAAGACAGAGCACTTGAAACGTTAACTTCTGCCAACGGAGGAAAAGAGATTCCTGTTATTATTTGGACTAGTGGACTTACCAATAATGAGAATATCAAATACTTGGATCCTAAGAAGTATATCATTCAAATCTGGACCACTGGTACCGATGACACTATCGGTAGATTGATAAGCAACAACTTCAAAGTCATTATTTCTAATTACGATGCTCTCTATCTCGATTGCGGGTAAGATCTTGCTATTATTTCTGATCTTTCGATTGATTTTATTATTCTTC
Organism: Vespula pensylvanica; assembly: GCF_014466175.1. NCBI lineage: Eukaryota > Metazoa > Arthropoda > Insecta > Hymenoptera > Vespidae > Vespula > Vespula pensylvanica. The sequence goes on along the minus strand of NC_057701.1, from coordinate 2,642,389 downwards.
CTGAAAAACAAGAAACAAAATCCTAAACAAACCCAAACAAAATCCTATTAATGAACTCGGTATATCTTTCATAGTTTTGGAGCATGGGTTGGCGAAGGTAACAACTGGTGTACACCATACAAAGGCTGGCAATTAATTTACGATAATTCCCCGATGTCCATTCTTAGGAAACAAGGTTTTGGTACAAATAAAAAGCAATTTGTATTAGGTAAATACATCGTTGATCTAACAGATCAAAAATTAGTTTCTTTTACTTTTGTAAACTGACAAACGAATCTTTTCTTCTTTCTTTTCTTTATTTGTTTTTAGGTGGAGAGGTAACACTTTGGACCGAACAGGTCGACAGTGTTTCAGTTGATTCAAGATTATGGCCAAGGTCAGCAGCTTTCGCGGAAAGACTTTGGTCCGATCCTACTTCAACCTGGATTCATGCTGAACATAGAATATTAAGACAAAGACAGAGATTAGTTCAAAGAGGTATCGGTGCTGACAGATTGGAACCAGAATGGTGTATTCAGAATCAAGGACATTGTTATCTATAAATTGCAAATAAATAAGAAAATATCTGTCTTATCAATAAGATAAATTAATCGATCCAATTAGCATAACAATTGATCTTTGATTGTAACAAATCGAACATCTTTGTCCTACGATTGTAAAATTAATAATCAAGAAAAGAAATAATACTTCTTTTTACTAACTCTTTCTTATCTTTTAATATAATAGATGAATCCAAAAAAGTGATATGCATGTATACTGGATGGATCAAAAGTTCTCAAGTAATGTTTAACAAATCGATCACTTTCCCAAAATTGTTTAGACTAATTTTTTTCTTTTTTAGAATATAAAATTACAAGTCTAAAATATAATCAGGAGAACGAACGATTGATCTTTAATAATCATTTAAAAACTTCTGATCCATCCTGTATCATATAATAATATGTTTTCTGAAAGACAGTAACTTAACGATTGACTCGATATAATTAGTACAACAAATATATTTATTTTAAAGAGTCAGAGATGGTATTATACAGCGACAGTGACATTTGTTCACCGATTTGTCACGTGTCGAAATGCCTCTCGATGTTGATTTTTTAAGCATGAAACAAAACAAAACAATGGTCTACGAATTTATCTTAGAATATTTCAAGAACGAATCTTGAATTTTTAAATACACGCATGAGATCATCGCGTTATAACTTCTTCGAGTATTTGTAATATCATTTCTCACATTTCTTTTAAGAACACAATCATATAACGATTATGATTATGAATATATATATATATATATATATTTTTTTTTTCATCATTATTATCAATAATATTTTATTATTACTATTATTATCATCATTATTATTATTATTATTATTATATTATTTACGCGGATATGATATATTGTAGTGTACGAAGGAAACGTAGACCAAGCATTATCTATAATTTTTTTTTTTTTTTCATTTTCCTTCAACGATTAAAACATTTCCAGCTAGAATAAAGTTTAAGTTTTTCTTTTTTTTTCTCTTCTTTTTTTTTTTCAAATAACAATCAACGAGACGATCAATTTCTCTGAATGAGATAAATCTCACTGAATTTGTCTCGTTGATCTGACGTGATCGTGCATAGAAATCCAGGTATAGAGGATTAATAATTATCCTCTTTATCATCGAATGGAGTCTTGACAAAATATGTCGTTAATGTTCCCTTGCCTTTTACAAAGGTTGGCCCACGACAAACTAATTCATATCCTGCTGCAATTAATATCTTTGCGGTATCCTCGGTAACTTGAAGCTTTCCCATTTCTCCACAACTGTCCATTCTTGATGCAACATTCACTGTATTGCCCCAAATATCGTATTGTGGTTTCTGTGCTCCTACTACACCTGCTATCACCGGACCATGGTTGAGACCTTGAAGGAAGGAAATAATTCTTTTTGAATTGCAGTTTTTCTTTTTTTTTTTTTTTTTTTAGTTTTTGATTTGTATTTTTTTATATCAATTTTCTCGACGACAGAGTTTAGATTAGTTTTATTTTATATCGATATACGGATTGATATAAATATTAAATAATAAATAAATAAATATTACAGCATGATGTTGGTTAAATTAATACTATAATAATAAAATATGTTATCTATTGCTATATCAATGCAATATTATAATTGTTTATATTAATATAAAAAAAAAAAAACAAAAATAATCCAATTCATTAGTTTTAGTTATTAAAATAATCGAATATCAGAATATTATTTCTTATTATTGTCATGAAAATATTTTTAACAGATGTTTCAATGTTTTGATGTTTCAATAAAAAACGAAACGAAAGAAAATAATTATTTTCAAAATATTCCAATTAGTTCTTTTTTTTTTTTTTTTTTTTTTTTTTTCTTCATATTAAATACTTACCCATTCTCAATTTAAATCTTTGAAAAGATTCCCTATTTATCTGATCGAGAATTGTCATCAATGCAATGGCAAATTCAACGAGTACGATCACGTTATGATCTTGTTGTTGCAAGGGATCCTATAGAAAAAAAAAAAAGAAAAAAAAAGAAAAAGAAAAAAAAAATATAATTAATTCGATATAATTTCATTCTTTTTTTTTTTCTTATTTTAATTTTCTACACATCTTTTTTTCCTTCTTCTTGATCTCCGTTAAAACAAAATAATTTTACAACCTTGGTTTCAGTGTTCTCTTTTCCAGGACTCAAGCCAGATGCCAACATGTAAGTGCTTCCAATAGTTTTGATTTTCTCAATACCCGAATATTTGGGTTTCAGCAATAGCATGTCAAAATCGCAAATAATTTCGTTGAGAAGCCTCAGACATTCAAGACCTTGTTTATTTATATCAGTCTCGTCATAAAATTCCTTGTAATTTGGTATAGAAGCGAACATTACCGCTATACTGCTGTATCTTTCATGATAGAGATCCTAAAATTAACAGATTGGAAGAAAATATTTTTTATTGAAAAAGAAATTTGCTGATGAAAGAAGAGAAAGAGAGAAAGAGAGAGAGAGACAAGACAATTGATATCAACCTGTGTTGCTCTAGTAGCTAGAAAATGATCAGCCACATGCGCAGGAAGGATATTCTCTAAAAGAATTTTATTAATCCCTCTCATAGTCTCAACATCATCTTGCTCGACTTTGAGCTTACTCTTCCAAATAAAATCTGTTCTTGAAGTGTATTCAACTTGTCTGTCTAAGACATGAAGTACAAATGCGACCAATAACAATAAGTATCCTATTTCCAGCAAATAATTAAGCCCTTGAAATCTATAAATGTAAATTTTATGAAAAACCAATTAAAGAACAATTGTCATTGATTAGAATCGCATTTAATAAAATAGATTATTTACTTACTCGGTAAACAATCTGTGGTTTCTGTAATAAAGCTCTATGATCGGTGCCTGAGATAAAATTAGCAATATCATGATAATTGATATTATCATCACTATGAGTTTTAACAAAAAGCCTACTCGTAGATGAGTCCAACTGACGACTAATGCGATTGTTGCCGAGTATACATACAACTAAAAAAGAAATATTGATATTTATAATTTTGTTAATTTTTATTGGAATGACAATAGAGTTCGTTAAAACGACAACATTATCTGTGATAAATTTATGATAATATTTTATGATATTATAATATGATTAAATTATTAAAATATTAGATTTATTATAAATGATTATATTTACTTAATCATTATGAAATTATATGTATATAAATAAATAAAAAAATTGAATTAGAATTACATCGTTAATTTTTTAATAATAACAAATAAATATTGAACCTACCGGTGCGTCTTGATAAGATTTATAATCGATATCGATTAAACTGATCACGGAGGAAGCAGTTGCCAAAGATGCCGTGATAAAATAAACAGTCATTCTCATTCCACGACAAAGTGCCACTTGTCCTGGTGTGTCCAATTCGTTCTCGCATCTCGCTTTTCCAGCAAACCAAGATATTCCAGCGATTATCGATAAGGAAACCAAACCAGCTGCGAAACATCCATAAACGGTCACGCTCCTGAATCAAAGAAAAATTATATTTATCTTTGATAAATCATCTTTGTCCATCATTTATCGTATGATAATTAATTCGTTTCTCTTTTTATCATAAAATAGAATTTCTTTGATTTTCATTTCACCTTGGTAAATAAACTACTTGAATGCAAAACATGGTTGTGTAAACGATGTTGGATGCTATAAGATACCAAGGATATTGTTCATCTTTTTGTTCTCTATATTGAAGTTCTTGATGCTTATCCTTGAACCAATAGGTGAAAGGTAATATGTCCTCGCTACCACCACACCATTGCCTATTTTATCAGACAAGAATACAGAATTTATTGTTTATATTTAATTTTTTTTTTTTTTCATTATTTTTACTTTATTTTTTTTATTTTTTAATCTTTTTTTTTTTTGTACAGAATGTCCTCATTTTTATTGATCGTTCGAAAAATTTCTAATGTTTTTTAAATTAAATAAAGACTGGTTTAGGAACGTACGATCATTTTTATCGATCATCTTAAATATATTCCTGTTGTATTTCTTTTCTTTTTTTCTTTCTTTTTTTTTTTTAGACAAAAGTTAGACAAGACGAATAATGTTCAAAAGGCGATTGATTTGATTTTTTTGATTAATAAATGAAACTCACTTGACGTCAAAACAATTGGTATTGTTTGCTAAAAGATTAGACTCGATCATGGCGATGCTCTGAAAAAAAAAAAAAAGGAAAAGAAAAAACAAATAGCACAAAATTAACATATCAGAAGAAACGATCATTGAAACGTGATATATTTAAAAATTTCATTCTACTTACAGTCAATCCGATATTTTTTGCTAAAGTTGCTTCAGCGATATTTGCGAAAGGTTTATCAGCACCCCAGCATTCCACGTATTTAGTCATTTTACTGCTTGGTCTCGATCTATCATCACAAAAAAAAAAAAAAAGAAAGAAAGAAAGAAAGAAAGAAAGAAAGAAGGAAAGAAAAAAATATTTATTTTTTACATATCGATGATGAACTGACGGTGAATGAGAATAATGAGAAAAAATGAAATGTAAAAAAAAAGAAAAAGAAAAAGAAAAAAAAAAAAAGAAAAATGGAAACAGAACGTTAAAAAAAAATTACATTACCTCGTAGGAATAGGGCCAGGTCCTCGAATACTATTGCCACCATTTTCTAGTCCATTTTCTTCGTTGTTTTTCTGCATAATTGAATGACCGATAGTAATCTCGTCATGAGAAGAGAGTTTTATCTATTTCTAAAATCGAAATTAATACGCTCGTATGGTATGTATATAAAGTCTGATTTGTAAACATGATTTCATCAAATTTCCAACTGTTGTGTTTCCATGTGCTCTAACATGAAATTTACTATTAAAATATGATTTCTATGTTATATATATATAAAAAAAAAAAAAAAAAAAAAAAAGAATGAATTTTTTGAACGTTAAAGAAGATTACGTATAAGAAAGAAAAGGAAAAAAGAAAACGCACACGCAACACACACACGTATGCACGTACACACGGACACGACAGTCTCATCTTATTATATAAATCTGTTACATAAATCTTAAATAACAGACTGATGATCATTTATATCAAGACTGATTTTTCTTTTCTTTTCTTTCTTTCTATATTTTCTTTTTTCTTTTTTTAGAAATTTACATTAAAAAAAAAAAAAAAAAAAAAAAGAAAGAAAAGAAAGAAGATAGAAAAAAGAAAAAGATAAAAGATTTAAAAGACATTGAAGATGTCCTATTATAAACCCTACCTTAGGTGGCACTATAAGAAAGGTTTCTACTTTGTGCTGAGCCAGATAAGTCTCACGCGATCCACCATCCCCTGGCTCGACCTCGAAACGATCACCAAGTTGAAGAAGGGTGGCTTTTGTTATGTGGACCCTCCTTGACAAAGATTCAGATACAATAGAAAGTAATTTTATTTAATTTTCTTTCATTAACATTTCTCTCTCTCTCTCTCTCTCTCTTCTTTTCTTTTACTCTTCTATTTCTTTTACTGTGTTTAAACATGTTTCATACATTTAACAATTTCAATTGTCTGATTTTAACCATTTCATTAACATTCTCTCTTTCTTGTATTCTCTTTCTCTCTCTCTCTGATATTCTCTTTCTTGTACTCTATCTGAACATATCTCATACCTTTTAACAATTTCAATAGCCTGATCTTACCCAGGAAGACCACCACTCTCCATATGATTAGCAAGAGTAACGTCATCGCTCCAAACATCGAATTGCCATTTGCGAAGACCTAGGACACCGCATAAAACGTTTCCTGTGTGAATTCCTATTCTCATATCCACGTTAAATCCAGTTGCTTCTCGTACAAATCTTGAAAAGAGAAAAGAAAATAGAAAAGAAAGATAAGAAACGTAGATTCTTAAATAGTCTCAAGATGAAAATATTTTAAAAACTAATTATCAAGTTTTATTATTTCATTCGTTTGTAAATTATATTCTCTTAAGTTGAAATCATCAAAATGGAAATATTAAAATGATCCGTCGCCAACGTATATTTAATAATTTCATTGTCATGATGTTATAATCATTTATAAATTTTATTTGTGCATGAACTTCAATGAATTTATGTGACTTGAATAAAAAAGAAAGGAGAAAGAAAATTAGCATGAAATTATCGATGATTTTCCATTTTCATATATTTTTTTTTTGTTTTTTCCTTTTAAATCAACGAACATTTCAATGAATAAGTGTTACCTAATAGCATCTATCATTTGCAGGCCCATATTGACGCAATTATATGCGTGATTAGGTCGGGAAACTGGCAATCCTGAGACACAGTAATAACAGTCTCCTAATATCTTGATTCTCATGCATTGATTGTCCTGAAAAAATATTATTTTATCAGATTTCTCATTTTTGTTTTATAATATAAAGAAAATAATTTTGTTTTTTATTATTTCTTTTTTTTTCTTTTTTTCCAATAAAGTAATTATTTCAATTACAATAATCTGAAATACTATAAAACTATATACATGTATATATACACTTATATATATATATATATATATATATATATATATATATATATATATATAATTTTCTAGGCTGAATAAAACCTTATTTATTTTCTACTATGCTTATTTGTAGCTTAAGGGGGATTAAAAAAAATACTCCTTTAAAGTTTTCTTTTTCTTTTCCTACAAAGTTATTATAGATATAAAAAAAAATTGTATTATACTATATAAAAAGTTGTGCATCTTAATGCGTCCTATAGTGTAAAGTAAACTACAATTTTTTTTTAACAATTTCAACAAATTATAAACGAAAAAGTTTCAAGATTAAATGGAAAAAAACAAAACAAAACAAAAAAGAAAAAAGAACACATTGCTCAAACAATCTAATAATATAAGAAACAAATATTTGTAGAAGAAGTTTTATTAATACTAAAGAAACATAAAGAAAAGAAACAATGAAATAAGATAAAATAACATACTGTCTCAAAATTTAAAAGTAGATCCAATGAATTCGAATATTGTCCAAGATATTTGTGAATATGTATATACATATCTACATATATACACACACACACACGTATACATATATATATATATATATATATATATATACATATATATATACACATATATATTATTAAAGTATGAAAGATACCCGACTGTTGAAGTAGGTTATATCACGTATTATACATCTATCCATATTTGCAGATTATATATATATATATATACACGTACATACATATATACATACATACATACAAATACATAGAATTTAATACTTTTATCGTGGAAGGAAGAAAATTGCCATTCCTACGGATATTTCTAAAGTATATACTTCCGCTATTTCACCAAGCCTGAACCCTTATCTAAACCATGAACATTATCGTTGAACCTTATCTACCGTGAAAGTCGATGAACGAAAATGGTAGGAAAGCATAGCAGGTAGTGTAGTAGTAGTATGTAGTAGTAGTAATAATAATAGTAATATCAAGGATCGAAAGAAAATATGTACTTTCATCGATACGTGTAATCTGTAAATTACTGATCCATCACTTTACGAATCAGAAAACGAGAAAGGGAAATTTTAAACGATTTTCTTCGTTTTACCCAGCTAGACGCAGATAGAATTTTATCTTTATTACATACTACATCTCTCTCTCTCTCTCTCTCTCTCTCTCTCTCTCTCTCTCTCTCTCTCTCCCTCTCTCTCTTTCATTTTCTTTTTCACTCACGCATTTCTCTCTCACTCACGCATTTTCTTTTTCGCTTTTACTCACCCATTTTCTCTCTCGCTCTTTTTTTCTTTTTCCTTTTTCTTTCTCACTCACGCGTTTTCTATCTCTTTCATTCGCTCTCTAACGTATCCCGGTCACGTGACATTATGCAAATTATAAAAGTTTTTTTTCTATCACTCAAAAAGCAAAAATCTTCCTGCCGGTTTTCATATTCTTTTAAAGAATCCAACAAACCGACAAAATTTTTCATTTCCTTTTTCTCAACAATCAGCATATTTTTCTCATAGAAATTTTGTTTTTGTTACCTTTTCTCTTTTTTTCCCTTTTTTTTTTTATAAGGAGAGAAAGAGAGAGAGAGAGAGAGAGAGAGAGAGAGAGAGAGAGAGAGAGAGAGAGAGAGAGAGAAACTTTTTGCGAGACTCAAGTGCCACCTGTTAAATGAATAAGTAAGTAGAAAAAAAATAAAGTACAATATGGCGAAGAGAAATTCGCGAGGTTCTCAATTAGATTAGAATTTTTATTCTTTTTTTCTTTGTTTCGAGCAATAGAAGATTATTGTGAGAATATATCGGGTGGTACGAATATTACGAGAAGAAAGCTGTGAGTAGTCCATCTGTTTTTTTTTATCCTTTGAATAGAATATTCGATGCAAAAATCGATACGATATGAAAACATTTTCATCGCTATCCTTTCCGTCCTTTTTCCGTTTCGTTTTTCGAGTTTTTCACTGAATCAACTAAACCGATACGATCCAAAGCTGCTTCTGATTACACGAACGAACGTGATTTCTTTTTTTTTTTTTTTTTTGTTTTTGGAGAAAAAAAAGTACAATAAAAATCTCAACGTCAAACGAAAAAGTGAATATTATAATAATCGTCGAAAATATAACGAATTTGTTTTATCGATCTGTTTTATTAACGTGTGATTTCAAAAAAAATAGTAATAACATGAATATTAAGAAGAATAAAAGATAATGACTTTGTAATAGCTTTTAAATAGTTCATAATAGCGATAATCAGAATAATTATTACAATAAAAAAAGAATAATATTAATAATAATAAAGAATAATGATGATGATTGATTTAATTTTTTGCGCGCTTTTTAAAAGAGAGAGAGAGAGAGAGAGAGAGAGAGAGAGAGAGAGAGATATGGAAAAAAGCGGTAAATACAAACGAACGTGTCCCATGTATTTTAACCTTTCAATGCATTGAAACATTTCCAAAGGATTAATATAACTACTATAATTAAAATTCTTTATGGAATTAACCAAAATATATAGACAGATATATAATCACAAAATAAATAGATTAATATTTACACACATATTAATACATACAGATTACATTACTTTTTAAACTTATTAATCGATTATATTAATACACATAATTAATGCATATATATATATATATATATATATATATATATATATAAAATAAAAAGATTTATAACCATTGATAAAAAGTTAAAACGTTGATGCTATTTTCCCGAAAGGAAAAGACGATCTAACCGTAAAAAAGCAAAACGTTCGGATTTAAAAGCTTAGAAGGCGTTGCTAGCTAGTAGAGAACGAAAAAAAAAAAAAAGAAAAAAGAAAAAAGAACAAAAAAGCGAAAAAGAAAGAAAGAAACAAAAATAAATACGATAAAAAGAAATAGAAATAGAAATAGAGAAACTGTTCCTTTTCGCATTATTTCAGGATTATTCGATTTCTTTTATCACTTGTCTCCTCTCTCTCTCTCTCTCTCTCTCTCTCTCTCTCTCTCTCTCTCTCTCTCCTCCCCATTCCACTCCAATCTCATTCTCTTTCTCTTTCACTCATTTGATCTCTTCGATATGTTTCGAATTAGATACCGTGAAGGTATATACCGTTAACGTCAACGATGATAGCTACTATACCGATAAGAGAAATCGATTATTAAAGGTCTAACTAGAAATGCGATCTCACGTAACACATACAAACACATACACACACACACATTATCTATTATATCGTCATCCATTAGTGTCTATAATCCGTATAACATCCAATCATTAGACATATAACGAACGACGATAGTACGTATAGAGATCGAATATCCTAACTATCGACGAAACGACTGTATCGAATTTGTACATGTGTATATACAGGGTGAGTCAAAGGTCCTTAGATGATTCTCAGTAAAGTTCTTGGATCGGTCAAAACTTCCTAAGTGATTTTAAAAATGAATCACTACCTTTCGCAACTTTCTACACTAATGTATATATATTTTTTATTGTTGTTCTTGTTGTTGATTATTATCGTAAAATTACGAAGTTTGGCTCGTAAAATTACAGGTGAAACTTTGCGAACTTAAGAAATCTCGGGATAAAAGTTATTGCATTTTTTAACATCGCCTTCAAACTTTCGGCTAACTTGAAGACTTTTGGCCCGTCCTGTATATATTTCTATGTGTGTGCGTGTGTATCTATATAAATAATGCACAACGAAACACATATTATACTTTTCTTTCTTTTTGTAACCAATTGATTTTTCTTTTCTTTTTTTTTTCTCTCTAAAAATATCATTCCTTCATTAATAAATTTGTAATTCTTATTTATTTATCTATATATTTCTTTCTTCTTCTCCTTTTTTTTTTTTTCTTTTTTCTTTTAATAATTTCCCTTTATGAAGCAATAAATTCGTTCTAAAGTAGTTTCACATAAAAATAACGAGATATCCTCGTGCAATATTACTTGCTTTACGTTCCTTTATCGATCTATCGAGAGATCCTTTTTTAAACCGCGATGGAATATGCTTGTACGTGTGTATATGTATGTGTGTCTGTGTATAGATTGGTTTCCATGTATGTATGTATTTATTTATGTATATATGGATGTACAAGTTATGACTTGACTACGTGTATATATGTACATCATATGTATGTATGTATGTATCTTTTCTCTCTTTATGTGTGTGTGTGTGTGTGTGTGTGTGTATTGGTAAATATATGAAGAATTCTAAATGTAGGATAGACGAAGTCAATTTCTAAGTGCTTCACAGAAATATTCCTTGACTCCTAATTTTTGCAAGGAATGTTATTTATCGATTTCGATAATCGTATAAAATTTTACTTTGCAATCTTCCATCAGTAGTATTAGAAAATTTATGAGAGTAGAATATGTGTTTGTTTGTGATCATAGTGATAATATTATACTTGATAAAAATAAAAATACTTTTTAGTAGATTGTAGTAATAATAATATTCTCCTTTTTTTCTGATTATATTATTATTATTATTATTATTATTATTATATTTTAATATTAGACTTATTAAGAATGATATATATATTTCATATAATAAAAAGAATTTTTATATATATATATATATACTTCATATAATATTTACCTGAGCGATTTGATCGAATCTGCCAAAAAGCTCGTTCAAAGTTTTCACTAAATCGGATGCCGAAAGCTGCTCGGAAAGTGGCGTGAAGTTAACGATGTCCGCATAGAGAATGCTAAAAAAATTAAAAAATGAATAATAAGTTGTAAGTAAATAAGAAAAGTTAATAACAAAAACATCTTATGTTTATTTCAAAAAAAAAAAAAATAAACAAAAAAAAAAAAAGGAAAAATATTCGCTTCTATTTATTTTATAATATTTTGTATATCGAAACGAAAAGATAGTTTGCAATTCGATTTTCCGGAAGATCGAACAGAACTCTTACTCTTCTTCACTTACACATACTAGGGAAATGGAATTACCTATGGGATTCCCCATATTAATTCGCTTCAGTGAAAATAGGCGATCTTTATCGTTTGCATTGACGCGTAACTTTTAACGGACAACAAACTTTCGAATGGAAAAAGTAATATCTTATTCCTATAATTTTTAAATCATGAATTTTCTATTAAAATTTGAGTTTGTTTAATCAAACTTTTTATTATATTTAAAAGAAAAAATAAATAAATAAATAAATCAATAAATTAGTTTAGTTTAAAAATAAGTTAGTTTAATTTAAATTAGTTTAGTTACTCGATTAATTTAGTTTAGTACATTATTAAGATATAACTAATAGATATAATCTAATAGTTATAATATGTAATATATTTATTTTATATAATTTTACTTTTAACTGTAGTATATTATATTATATTATTAGCATATTAATATTGCTATATTATTATTATTCTATACATTCTCTAATATTTTTTTATTAGTATACTAATAATATAATACGCTATAATATAGTATAATATATATATATATATGTATATAATATACTGTAGTTTGTAATAATACTAATATATCAATAACGTTATATACCATAAAAATAATATTATAATAGTACACTATCATACTATTATACTATATCAACATTATACTATTTTCATATACTATATAATTAATAAATTATTTCCCCTTAAAAAATATACAAATTTAATAAGAAGCAAAATTGAAATAGAATATAATTTTCAAAAATATTGATATATAAATTCCCGAAAGAGAGTGAAGAATAAATATGTTTCTCATACGATTCTAATCTCTTCGCAAAACAACGAATGTCATTCAAATCATGGATTAGAAATTATTCTATTGCATAGAAAATCAATTGAATCTTTTGATTATTCTACTTGTTCATTCTACTTGCTACACGTTTACGTGTCTAATTAAGCCACATCTTGATGAACATAATTTCCATGCATCATAACACTCTAATCCCCAGATCTAATCTCGTTGGGATGTAAATAACAAATACGAAGAGATGCATCGAAAACCTTTTGAATATTTATCCTCTCTCTCTCTCTCTCTCTTTCTGTAATCAACTTTATCATGGTTCAATGATTTTAAACTCGATATTTTCTTTTCGATATTATACACTATATAGGCCAAAAGATTTTTTTTTTAACGATTTTGAAAAAATCGATTACTCTATTTCACGAGATTACTTTTTAGCCTAGTTCTTTTTTTTTTTTCTTCTCAGATCGTAAAACTACAAGCTTAGGGATTTGTTTAAAATCTTAAAAAAAAAGAAAAAAAATAGAAAGAGAAAGAAAATTATTCTAAAAGGTTTCGAAAAAAAAAATAATTAATTTATAAAATCAATTTAATCCACAATTAGAACCAACGTTCTTAGATGATTTTATAAATCAATTAGTTTTACACACACACACACACACACACACACACAATCATTTACTGATTATATCATTGATTATATCACTGATTGTATATATATAGATTATATATATAATATAATATATAATCACATATATATATGATTATGTATACACACAATTACTCTTATGTACACACACACACACACACACACACACACAAATTTGTTATATCTTTCGATGCTTACAGCTAATGTATTCGTGTTCGATCGTGACTGACCTGACATTGTTATGTCGTTGCACGTACATCTCATGAAACCTGGTCTGTTTATGCTTGTTAGCTTCCTGACAAGCGTCCGCCATTTTCAACATTATACTCCTTTTAACCTGCAAACAGTATCGTATGTTCTTTCGATAAAATTACTACATCTTTCTTTTTTTACTTTGTCCTTTTTTCTCTTTTTTTCCTGTCGTTTACATTTGCAGAAAAAAAAAGCAAAGAAAAAAGATCGAAGCGGAGTTGCTTTTCTGAACGGATAAAAAAAAGTGTACGTGACAATTTTTTAATCAATTTATTTATTTATTTATTTATTTATTCTTTTATTTACCTATTTTCTTTCTTTCTCTTTTTTTTTTTTTTTTTTTGACCGCGTTATAATATTATTAAAATAATTATGTCTCGCGAAATTGACTAACCTTTTCTTTTTTTTTTTTTCTTTTTTTCTAGATCGAACAAAAAGTTCTGTAATTTTGAATAATACTATATGAAGTGTTATATGATATGTAATTAAAAAAGTATTATGATTAAATGATGTATTAAAAAAAAAAAGTATTAGAATTGGATTATTGAATTAAATTGTTTAATTAAATTTTGATAACAATGTATGACGTGAACGTAGTTTAAAAAAAAAAAAAAAAGAAAAAAAAAACAGCTTGTATACGTATACACAGATTGCAATTTATATTAATCTGGATACATTCTATACACCACGATTATCTCTGATTGGAGATTAAAGATAAAAATTTGGAATGAACAGAAAATATTTATAATGCAAATGATATATAAATATAACTACAATTACTAACAGATTGCACATCAGATTCTTTCTAGTAAAAAAAAAAATATATACATATAATTAGGCTTATAGTCGGACTTGTAATTTTATAAACATAAGACACATGGAGTTTTATAATTTAAAAAAAAAAAAAAAAAGACAGAAAAAAAGAGAAATTAATTAAAAGATTCTCAGAGAAATTTAATTAATTTAAAAAATCACTTAGAAAATCCATAGATAGAAATCAATTTTGATTTTGATAAGATAATCGAAACGATATGCAATAATCTTCATCGATTTGCATTATAAAATAAATTTAAGAAAAGAAATTTTTTTTATTAGAAAAAAGAAAAAATAATATTTATGACCGAAATTTTTACTTAGCTTATGATTTCGTTTCGTTTAGTTTCGTTTTGTACGATTTCGTTTGGTTTCGTTTCGTTTGGTTTTCTTACGGCTATTTCCGTAGAGAATATTCGTAAGTATCATCTGTTCTTTTACCTCTGCTGCTATGTAGGCCGGAATAACGCTTAGCAATAATTGTTCTTGCTGTTCTCTTTCGCATTCTAATTTTATCCGAGACTCGATCACCGTTCTCGTACCAGCGAAGGTCCTTTGATGTGCCGTTGCTGTAAGAATCCTGTAGTAAAGTCCTGCCAGGATCGCAGTGAACATCAATATAGCCTCGCTTATTATCTGTTCAATGTAATAATAATAATTAATAATTTCATTATAATAAATTAATGTAATAATAATAATGATTATAGAATTGTGTTACAACTATCATAATTACAATGGCATAAAATTTATTCAAAATATTTATATTTACTATATTTTAAATTCAATAAACATTCTCTAATTATATTCAATGACTTTTCCATAATAACTACAATAAAATCGTAACATAGAATCGTAGAAACGAGAAAGGAAAAAGGAGAAACATTTTCTTTTCAATTTTAATAATTGCAATTTTCTAAATATACGCAAACCTTTCTCCCACAAGTATATCTCAAAAATTAATTATCTCCCAATCAGAATTTAATTAACTTTTAATACTATAAGTACGATTTACTTCAAACTATTCTAATTTCTATTTTGACGTTATATATTTCAAGTACTTTGAAAGTAATATAATACATATAATAAATAACGCATATAATAAAAAAAATTTCATTCATTCTCTTTCTGAAATAGTCGCATTAATTTAATCGAAAATTAATTTGTATTCAAAGAAACGAATTAAACAACAAAATTCATTATTCCTCCCTCTATCATAATTGATAATGAAAATGCACGTGTGTGTATATATGTATGTGTATTTGAACCAAGTATAGATCTTTATATTATCGAAATACATTTATATGCTATAGTATTACATTTACGTATCATTTTAACGTATTACGAGTATTGCATAAAATTGCCAGAGAACTCATCTGTTAGCTCGATGTATCATACCCACTTCCATTCCTACCCTTACCACCACCATCACTATCATCATCACCGTTGGTACATACATTCGATAGAAACAATGTTTACATAATTAGGTTTACGTACTCTCTTCCTATCTGGATTAACCATGGTATATAAATACCCGAGGATGTTTATCTTTGCTACCGTGTAAAGGACAACGATGTTTCTTTTAATAACTTTCTGATCCCAACTTAGATTGGTTATTACTTATTCAAACAAAAATCATACCAGATCATGTTAATTCCATTAAATAAATAATCTACATCAATTTTTTCTTCTACGATTTCCTATCTCCTAACAAGATTTTCATCTATTTTTGATTTTAACTAAATTAAAATATATACATGTATATATATATATATATAAAGATTATTTGGAATGTTATACAAAATAAGTAATTTAAGTTTCAATTGAAATGATTATAAATATTATAACATTAAAATAAAACAAATCTCTTTGATCTATAATATAATTAAAATTTATATATATATATATATATATATATATAAAAGTTGGAAATGTTAGATGATTGATTAGTTCATAAGTTGCAAAACTTTAAATCGAAGGTTTCTTTGAGATAAAAGAGCCGTCTTGTATATACGCATATATATATATATATACACATAGAAACTACTATCTATTTACAATCTTGCTCGATCCAAGGATCTTGAAGGATTTTATTGACACGCCCGAAGGATTTTATTGATCTTTCTTATTCACAAAGAAAAAGTGAGAGGGGCATTGAATGGGAAACTTTTTTTTCTCTCTTTCACCCACACACACACACACACACAGACACATTTGGTTGAGGAACATACAACGAATATTTTTCATGTCCTATATATATATATATATATATATATATATATATATATATATATGACAGACAAACTATGAATTTTTTTTATAATTTCTTTTTTATATGGTGTATCTTTTTTTTATATATGTATATCAAGAAATATATATTATACATTAGATGGTTGTAGGAAGAGAGAGAGAGAGAGAGAGAGAGAGAGAGGAGGGGAGGAGAGAGAGAGAGAGAGAGAAATAAATTTATTGACTCGATAAAGATTGTGAATGATGTCAAACGAATTAGCCCAGATTAAAGAGATCTAGGAAAAGTGAAATTAAAAAAAAAAAAGAAAGTACTAAAAAAAAATACTAAATCACGACATTGAGATGCTATATACAATTATTGAAATAATAATAAAAATTAAAAAGTAGGTGAAGAACAAAAAAAATAATAATTAAAGAGATACTTAAAAAACAAAAAAGTAAAATATTTTTTTTTATTTACATTTATATATATATATATATATATATATATATATATGTATATGAAAAATATTTAAGCATCATTAACGTGCAACTTAAAAAGCACATATATACATAAATTATATTTGTAATATTATAAATAAATATATATAATAAAAAATATATATTCAAATAAATCATATTTAATTACAATTACATATATTTATTGAAATATGTATTAACTTATTAAAATATCAAGTGTCTTAAGTCAATGATAACCAAAAGAATGATCTTAATCAACATTTCTTTCATTCTATAAAGCTTGTTATTCTTGATAAATAAAAAATAAAAAATAAAACAAAATATATATATATATATATATATATATATATATATGAACAAGATATATGAACCATAAATATATAAAAGACTCACTTGACTTATTTTGTTATCGACCAATTCCTTTTCCAAGATAAATCTCTGTCCCACGTGCATGATAGCAAGGATAAAAGGACCGATAGTTGGTCTGAGCCTTTTAATCCTTGGTAAGGCTGCTGTAATCGAAAGGATGCAAGCAAACATTGGAATAGCACCGCCAAGTATCAGGATACCAAATCCAAGGATCACAGATGATAGTTGTCCCACGAGGAATCTTGTTCTTGCTGATGTTAACGTAGAAGGTAATTGTGAGACGACCAATAGAGTCAACGATGAAACTAGCATCACTGATAATGTTGATATTGGTAATACAATATGAGAGAAATCCTGAAAATAGAAATATAATATTTAGATAGTTATCTAATATTAAAGATAGTTTATTAATACGAATTAATTATTACGAAAATGAGAAAGATCATATATTTTTATATTCACACGTTTGTTGTATATACGTAATTTACTTAATTTATCTTTATAGTAAATTAATAATAATAATAAAAAAAAAAAAAAAAAAAACAAATCTTTGTATCTTTCATCATATAATTTTTATTCAATTTTATTATGCTTTCGTTTATGTATCTAATAATTTCTTTATATATCTAATAATTTCTTTTCGTTTTATTTTTTTACTTTTAATATTTTCCATTATATACTCTTTTTTCTGTTTTGTTTTAATATACGTAATATTATTATTTTCTTTTTTATTTTCGTATTTAAATATTATAAATTTGGAAGGTACTGTTGTTTTTTGTCCACTTGCATCAAAAACATTTTTGATGAAATTTTTCCAATCGGAATGAAAACCAACGTGAAAATAAACTATGAAAAAGAAAATGATACTAATTTTTTTCTCTCTGTAGTTTTTTTTTTTCTCCCCCTATCATTTCGTATTCAATTTGAAACATATTGTTTTATGGAATAGAAGAATGTACGTCGCGATAAAGCTTTCAAACGTGTCTCCTCTCACATTACATCGAATATTAATAAACGATCCGACATTTTCATCGTTTCCACGATCAACTGCAAATCGATTGGTTCGTATTAACATACAGTGTGTGTATATCCCTTTCAAAGGAATATCACTGATACATTTTTTTCTTTTCAAAATCGGCAAATTCTATTAAAGATCTATAATAAAATTTTAATTGAATAAATAATAAAATATGCGTAAACATCAATTGTATTTAATTAGCAAGATATATTAATAAAAATCGTAATTTTTTTCGTTGTTACTTTAAATGGATATAATTATCGAGTCACCCTATATACAATATACGTATACTTTGTAGATATATATATGTATATGATATAAGCTTTTATGAACGACATAAGTTGATAATAATCATAATTTTATAACGATTATTATTATTAAACTACTCAGTATACGATACATATATATATATATATATATATATATATATATATATATATATATATAGATAGATAGATAGATAGATTAGATGAAAAATTTAATATAAAATTTTAATTACTCAAACAAAAAAATATGTACGTAAAGATTAACTGTATTTAATTAATAACATAAGTTAATAAAAATCAACATTTTTTTAATTTTTTAAACTTCGAACGTTTACAATTATTATGTTATAATATACGTATGATATATATACATACACACATATATATATATATATAATTCAGAATACATATATTATAATATATATGTACATGTATGTATATATGTAACTGGATTATTACATCGTATCGCAATCAACGACGAAATAATTCATTTTAATATCGGGCGTTAAGTATTGGAATTATACGAATGAATTTATTCTGTTTAAATATTTTGGTGGTTATATATATATATATATATATATATATATATATATATATTATATACATACATCCATAAATAATAAAAAAAAAAAGAAAAGAGAAAACGAACGTGTGAAAGCATTAACGTGCTTGATGAGGAATGATTATGGTTTCTAAAATGAAGTTTGAAAGGATAATAAATCCCGTAGAAACTGACTGATTTCATCCTGATAAGGGATCACAGTGGGTGGAATGGAAACAATAGGGTTGTAAATTTAAATTGCTAATGTTCTGTAACGTGCGTTATATTAACAAAGACCTGAGGAATAATAAAGAATTCCAAAGTACGATGGATAGCTTTTTTTCGTTTCTATCGTGAAAATCATAAAGAGAAAAGAAAAAGGAATAAAAAGAAAATTGATCAGCTTTGTTTAACTGTAATTCATTAATTAAAAATAGAGATTAGTTCAGACTGGACATGTTTATTATTTAACCAAATGATTTCTAATTTATTATTTAAAAAGATATGTTTTACCTATAGATTAAGTTAGTGATTTATTACTTAAAAATAAAGTTAGATTAAAATCATAATTTATCATTTTAGAAGAGACTTTGTTTCGATTCGTAACTTTAAAAAAAAAAGAAAAAAGAAAAAAAAAGAAACTTATTATACGATTTATCAATATTAAATACGTAATACGAATAAATAATTATTATTAATTTAAGGTTATAATTAAATTAATAAATTTAATCAAATTATTACTATACCTTACTGAAATATAAAGATTAAGTTGTATTAGACTTTCAACTTTTCTAACAAAGCTTGATCTAATTTATAAATATTAAAAAAAAGAAAGAGAGAAAGAAAAAAAAAGAAGAAAAAAAAAACAAATTCGTATATGGTACGTCTAAATTGATTTTCTTTTTCCTTTTTCTTTTTTATTTCTTTTCTAAGGAACAAAGAATATTAATTAAAGAATATAAAAGAGACTATCTCCACTATTTTTTTCTTTTTTTTTTTTTTTTTTTTTTTTTTTTTCACAATAAAATATTGTAAGCAGTCCTTTGGCAATATGTTCCGTTTGAAAACCGTACCGGATAATATAAAAGACAAAACTAGTATTGTTCACTCAGAGAGTCGGCCGCCGCTTTATACATACCTACTGTACATATATATATATGTATATGTATATGTATATATACATGTACCTATAAAGAGTTGCCGATATTAACTTGAAGAGGCTGCAACGTTACGAGTTGAAAGAGCCATTTGCAAACGAAAAAAAAAGAGGAAAAAAAAATAAAAAAAAATAAGGATTTTCATAAACGAGAATTAACGTGGCAGCAAGCATCTTGTTTACTACCGACGCAATGTGGATTGGTCCTTTGGTTAAATGTAATTTTCATGTTACGAAAGCTTAAAATTACATATTTATGTTTTCAGAGCTTACTTTCAGTATTATTTTAAATTAAAATAAATACAAATTTTAACTCAAATATACGATAAAGAAGATTATAAAATGTTTTATTGTAACAAAATTTAAAACGTTTTAAACGTTTCATATACACATATATATATATATATTCATTTTTTTAATATACACTTAAACAATAATATAAATACCTGAATATATTAGAAAAGAAAAAGAAAAAGAGAAAAAGAAAAATAATTTGTTATTTCTTCGTATTCTAACTTTTTATTTTTATCTTTTTTTTTTCTCTTTGGATTTATGATAAAGATCTTTATTTTCCGTCGATAAGGTCGTTTTTTTTTTCCTTTTTTTTTTAAACGTATACAATCGACGTTCTTATACATTTAAAAAAGAATCGAACACGTATGGATGAAAATGTTTAGAAAATACTATTAGAAATTCATTTCACGTATGTTTCGTTGATTTTATATCGAAACTATGCCATCGATCGTTCATATGGTCCATGTTTGTTATTGGAGAATCGTGAACATGTTAACAGAATTACTATCTTAAATATTCAGTCCCGAGGTCTTTGTTAGTTTCGACAAAGATTAATTATCGATTACGATGAGAGTTTAGTTTAATACCGAGTCGTGAGAAACGCTTAAAAGACACATTTGCGAAAATTGTTGATCGTGAAAAGCATAATATTACCATCCATCATAAGACTTGTTTAAAGATCAATACTTTAAATAGTTTATCACAGACTTATAATAAGTTTTATATCGATAACATGTGAATTATTATTGCACGTAATTGAAATAAAAAAAAAAAATAAAAAGAAATGAGAATAAGAAAGTTTCTTTATTCTTCATTAATTATATATATATATATATATATCATTATTATTCTTAGTAATTAATTATTGATTAATGAAAGATACCCAATATAACTTTTAATAAATAATTTTTCATTATTATTGATAATATAAAATATATATATATATATAAATATATATTATAGAATAAAAAAAGAATATTTCTAATTTGTCAATTATACAAATAGCAAATTATGATTTTTAATAAATAACTGTTAATAATTCTTTTTATAATAATATAAAAAAAATGATGATTGTGTGTGTGTGTGTGTGTGTGTAGTTTTATATATACGTATGTGTATATGTAATTTATAAATATAATTATATAAATATATCTGAATAATTACTTTTTAATAAACTGTAAGTAGTTAGAATAAAATTGAAGAAATTATAAAGGACTTACCTCAGAGCTGGTTAAACAAATGGCACCAAGGGCTAAAATCGAAGCTACCGAGGCAACAAAGAGCGTTCCAGTGTAAAGAGAAATGGTTAACTTTCCTTCGTATTTATCACGAAGTATTTGAAGTTGTTCGACTCCGCTCTCGTCGGTCGTTGTACCAGTGGGATTTTCTGAAAAAAATAAATTTTATGGATATATTAGTAAAAAGAAAAAAGAAAAAAGTTCGAACGGAACAAAACAGAACAAATCGAAAACGAAATACTTTTCTCTCGCATAAAAAAAAAAGAAAAAAAAAAAAAGAACTTTATCAATCAACTTTAACGATTTTAACGATTTTAACAATTCTAACGATCAAAAATATTCTCGTTCAAAACTTTCAAAGGAATTGCAATATTCCGATTCGTTCCAGATCTGTCATATTAATTATAAATATTAAATCGTAAAATTGTAATAAAAAAAATGTATACCTAATAACGAGTTCGAAATAAAAAATTATGAAAAAATATTTCTTTGTAACTTGGGACTTTCTCTCTCTCTCTCTCTCTCTCTTTAATAAAGAGAGAGAGAGAGAGAGAGAGAGAGAGAGAGAGAGAGAGAGAGAGAGAGAGAAAGAGAGAAATTTTCCTATTTCCTTTTAATTTCTCATTTTACCTTTTAAACGTTCAACATCGTACTAAATTCAATTGGGTCTTTGCACCTTGACTCGATCATGAACGATATCTGATTAAATATACAGGGTGTTTAAGATAGAATTGATCGACGAGAATATTATTGATATTATCGAGGAAGAGAGAGAAAGAGAGAAAACGAAAGAAAACGAGAGAGAGAGAGAGAGAGAGAGAGAGAGAGAGAGAGAGAGAGAGAGAGAGAGAGAGAGAGAGAGAGAGAGAGAGAGAGAGAGAGAGAGAGAGAGAGAGAGAGAGAGAGAGAGAGAGAGAGAGAGAGAGAGAGAGAATACTGAAGAACGTTTACAAATAATTAAGCTAACATGTCTTCGAACAATTACGTTGATTAATTAAGTTTCAGGATTGACGAAGTTGTTTTGTTTAAAAATAAGTGAGAGTTCCTTTCAAGTGAATCGAAGAGTACTTCTAACGAGTGTTCTAAAAGCACTAATTTAAATCTCACTGTAGAAAAAAATTCTTTCTTTTTTTATCTTTTGTTCTATTCTTTTATTTTTTATTTATTTATTTTTTCTTTTTTTTCTTAAAGAAAAAAAAGAAAAAAAAAGTCTATCACTGTGAACCCGATAAATCTTTTAAATAAATCAAAAAACTATTCAGCATTTTATTCCATATAGGTTCAGTTCAGTTTCGATGTTTTTGACACTTGTGGCTCTAATATTTTTATATTTTTTCATGTTTCGTTTCACTTCTTTTTTATTTTTATTTATTTTCTTTCTCTCTCTCTCTCTTTTTTTTCTCTTTTTTTTTTTTACGGAAATAACGCGATTGACGTATCTAAACAAAAAATTTCTTCGCCATAGCCAGTTATCTCGAATTTACAATACTTTTGCTGTATTTCTTTTACCGTTTGAATTGATCGAATGTTTTTTTGCGTGCTTCTTCAATAAAGAACTGTGCAAACCTAATAGTTCGTAACAGTTAATGTCAGTTTGTTTTTAATGCCATTTCTATGCGATTTTTCTCAATAGAAAAAAAAAATACACACACAGACACACGCACGCACATAACAAGGAAAAGTTTGAAAGCAATGATATATAAAAAATACGAGTTACTATTTTAACGGGACAATGAGTATTCTTATCAGACATTTTAAAGATTTAAACGATGACGAAATTGATGAGTCATCACAGATGGGACTCCAAAAAATCATCGATGGTCACGATGACCTTGAGAAACTAATGAACGAAGAAATTCAACCCTGAACAAGACCCTGAACCAGATATTATATATACACAGCAGGTTTCGATCTCCTCATCCTCTGTGTAAGGATGATCGTACAATATCTTTTGCATATCGATTTTTTGATACTATTAACGTACTAATGAATATTCCCATAGTATCGTCTTGACCGTAAAAATCCTATAGATTTTCTTTTTTCCTTTTTTTTTTTTTTTTTCTAAATTGTTTGTTCTTTCGTTTAACAAACGAACTCGTATCTTACACGAAAAATTTGAGAACTTCATTTGTGAACTTTGCAATTCGATTTTGAGATATCACGAATACAACCTACTAATGAATAATACCGATTTAGTGACCATAGAAAATCCTACAAATTTATTTGTTCGCTTCAAAAGTTTCCTTACTATCGAATCTCTTTGTCGAACAAACTAAATTCTATATCAAACGAAAAATTTGAGAAATCCAAGCAAACTCTTTCCAACCAATCCCAATTCTGATGCCGCAAATATTGAACTGCTAATGAAAAAATTCCACTGTACTGATTTGACCATAGAAAATTTTATAGATTTGATCTTTTTTTTTTTTTTTTTTTTTTACATCCAGAGTTTCTATCAAGTTTCTTTTCATCGAACGAAGTGACTCGTATGCAGCATAAGAAATCAGAAAATCAAATGGATAGATAGATGCTGATAGATAGATTGATAAAATTCTTATTTTTCTCGGCATGCTATTATTGTAAATGGGGTTCCATTTTTCTTATCATTCTTTGAGCATTGATGAATTATAAATGTTCTTTATACAATTTTGAAATATTTCAATTTATTTGATGAATATATTTTTATCGATATGTAAAAATAATGATATGTATTTTGTACAATAAATGATCATTCTATAAAAATATATTGGTTGATATTTATAATGAAATGTCGGTAGATAATACAAACGATCAGTATAAACAATATGATAGAGTCTGAATTTATTATACCATAAATATTGATCATCTATTTAAAATTATTATATTTAACAAATACCTTAATCGAAATAATAGTAATAGTTTCTCGATGTAATAAATGATAATTAATTTAAAATATTGTTTAAAAATCTATCGAAATATATTGATCAAATAAATAGCGATCATTTTGAAATTGTAATAAGCCGAAATAAATTTATATTGTTGTCTTTTTTTTTCTTTTTCTTTTTTTTTTTTTAAACATTTCGCAGGTAATTCGAAAGAGTTCGATGATGTGTCGTATAAAATAAGATCAGTAGATTTTGTCACTTTCGATTAAAATCGATAGTTAATTTTTAAAAGTAATCTTTTTTTTTATATTTCCTCAAAAAACGTTAATTATATCGAAAAAGAAATTAATTGAAACTCTTTCTCTTTCTCTCTCTCTCTCTCTCTCCCTCTCTCTCCCGCATTTGATTACTCTTTGTTAATAATTGTCTTTCTCATAACGAGAAAAATTGATTTCAATTCTCCTGCAGGTGTATCGACGTTGTTCGTAGATTACGTTCATAGATTATGTCAGCTCCATCATATAGAACCTTCGATCGTATTAATTAGAGTAGAAATTCGATTTTCTGCTTCGTTAATGCAAATTTATTGTTTATCCTCATTGAACTTGCTTATAAATAAATGAATGTAATATTTTTTATAAAATCAAATTTCGTTAAATTTCGTTAACAATTATATCATCGAATACTTTCTTTTTTCTTTTTTTTTTTTTTTTTAGAGAGAGAATTTTATATAAATAATAATAATAATTTTCATGTCTTGTTTTAATTCTTTTTTTAAGTATTAATTTGTTCGTAAAAAAAAAGAAATAATAATAATAATAATAATAATAATAATAATAATAATAATAATAATAATTGGAAGATTTTGAAGATAACCTTAATATTCAGGCATTTTTAAAAACGCATTAACGTAATTATAGCCGAATAAACGAATAAGTCTAATGGGCTAATGAATATTAGTCGTGCCCAGATAACGACAACGAAGACAACAATAACGACAAAGACGACGATAGTTAATGTTGCTAATTATCCAATGAGCTAAAAGTATGCCTAATTAGTCTAATTATCTTGCGTGCAAGTATCTATTTTTATTCCTTTTATATATTTTTATATATACATATATGTTATCTTTTGTTCATTGATTAAAAATAATATATGAATCTAATTCTTTTCTTTTTTATTATTTCGTTATAATTTTTTTCTTTATATAAATGTTTTCTTTTAGGTCATCAATGATTTGTATTAATCGGTTAATCGATTAGAAATGAATTCTGATTTTAATTTGGCAATTCTATTATGTTTCTTTTCTTTTTTTTTTTTTTTTTAACACAAGTTATTTTTAGATTATTGATAACCATTAGAAATTAACTACGATCTTAATTTATTATTTCTATTGCAATGTTTAAAAGCTGCTATTATAACGATGACCTAATTCAAACAAAAAAAAAAGAAAAGAAAAAATACTTCCAAATTTCAGAAATATTAAAAATTTATCCAATTATTATTCTTTATCGACTGTAATAATTTTATATCATATTTTTGTTATCTACGAATTTTCGTTTCAATTGACTTAATTTTTTACTTTACTTTTTTTTTTTTTTTTTTTTTCGTTAACAAATAAAGAATGATTTTTGTCCTTGTAAGTTTTGTAACGCTTTCTTTAACGCTTCTTTGTTTCTTTTATAAAAAGATAAAAAAAAAAATAAAATAAAATAAAATAAGAGGGGAAAAAAGTAATGATTAATTAGCGAACGATTAGTTCAACGAAAAAATCGATCGTTAAATTAATAAGACACGTAGGTGGTATTATTATCCGATATACGTTTTTGTAACATAACACGTATAGCAACGATATGTTATATATATATCATACTAATACTAAGTCATACATGAAATCGTTAATTAACGAATCGATCGATCGTTTTGATATCATATTGTAGAAACTACGTAAGTACTTATGCAGGTACATATGTACGTACTTATTGGTATTATATCTTCAATTCAATAAACTAAATATAACTCTACTGATATTAACTAGATAGATAAATAAGATATATAAGTGTGAAAATATGTAGAGTGATAAAATACAAAAGTTTTTAAGCGATTTTAAAGATTAATTACATTTCTTCAAAACTTTCTCTGTCATCTTTCCTTCTTTTTCTTTCATTTTTAATTTTTTTTTTTTTAAATATATTAAAATAGCAAGAAAAAAGAGAACAAGATACCTCGATGATCTTTAAAGTCATTTTTCATAAACTTTTGACCCACCCTATATACTATATCTGACAATTTTTTTGCATATTTTGCAAATATTTTTGCAAATTTGAAATAAATTTACATACATTGCCAACAATTATAATAATTTCATTTGAAAATCCTTTTTTTTTTTTTTTTTTAAATACTTCATTCGTAATACTTTATATAGACCATGATATACAGGCTGGTTCAAAGGTTTCTACACAAACACTATATTTTTTATATATTAAATCCAATGAAATTTATTAAATTTATAATTTTAACTTAATTATTCATTCATATAGAATATATCGTTTTAATGAAATATATTAATATATATTTAATATGTACTGTAATATTGATATCTATTTTATAATTGTTATATTATATATATATATATATATATATATATATATATATATACATATATACATATATCTTTCTTTTATATCTACGTTTCGTGACATTTTTTTATTGATTTCCTTCGAAATATTTTCTCCTATTCATAATATTTTCTACATAAAATTGAACGAATACGATCCTTTTACATGAATGAAATACAATAAAAGGCGATAGCTTTGGAATGTTCATATTTCGTTAGCAAAGAGAACAATGTTCTCTTCGATAGTAGAAACTTTTCAAATAAAACGTCGAAGTTTAAAAATGAAAAGGAATTCAACAAGCTTGACAAAATTCGATTGTCTCGGACCTGTTGCTCCTTCTATCAAACTCGTAAATTGTTAGAACTTCACGTTCCTTTCTAGTTTCCTTTCTAGTTTCTTTTCTTTTATTTTCTTTTCTCTTTTCTCTTTTTCCCTTATTCGAATTTTTCTTTTTCTTCGTACTTTTCTTTCCTTCTTTCTTTTCCTTCTTCCTATATTTTTTGATAAAAAAAATTTGTCGTTGAAAATTCGCGAGAAGAATAAAAGTCTGAGTTATATGGAAATGTATGTACTTATGTGTAGTTGCATGGAAAGAAAAGACGCCATTATTTCACGCTATATTTTATGACAAGGAGACAAAAATAAATAAAGACAGAGAGAGAGAGAGAGAGAGAGAGAGAGAGAGAGAGAGAGAGAGAGAGAGAGAGAGAGAGAGAGAGAGAGAGAGAGAGAGAGAGAAAAGTTCAAGTAAGATTATAAATGAAATTTTATGTTCGAAATTATGATCCTACATAAAAAAAAAAAAAAAAGAAAAAAAAGAAAGAAAGAAATTAAACTCGTATTATCTAAAATCTGATAGATTATTATAGAGATTAATGTATTATATTACATACACATTTAGCTAGAAATGTTCGTTTTGTTATCGATAAAATGTAATAATAATTTTTTTTTTTTTGCTGAATAATGTATTTGTAAAAATCATAGATATCTAAGATAATTATTTTTGATATCATCTTTCGTATATATTACATTTATAGATATAATATGATATAATAAATATTATACATGTTGTATATTCAATATTACATAATAATATTTAAAAATAATACAATATTGGAAAGAAAATATCTCGTTAATGTCCAGCAAAATAATAAATGAAAGTAATAAGAGATAAAAGATTCGTTGAGAAACTAACGGGGGTTCAATGAAATAATCTTTTTTATTGGGTCAACGTTGTTAACATCCTCTACTTTGATATTTTCCGTCGTTGAGAGTACTAACATTAACCAGGAATTTCCTTTTCTACTTAAATTAATAATACCGTTGCTAACGAGACATTCGCGTTCTGGTAAACGCATTCGATGTGACCGTAAAATTTCATGGCTACAATGCGAATCTCCAAGGGAGTCACGCGTAATGTTCTGTTGAGTTTTACGATGCAGGATAATATAAAAAGGTAAAGAGTGATGGGTATAAAAAGAATAAGTATAATAATAAGTGTTAATGAAAAAGTTACAGGTATCAGAAAGAAGGAAGACAGTAGTGAATAAAATAATAATAATAGTAACGATATATTAACAAGATTGTAGTGACGTGTATGAATAGAATGATTGTAATCAGTATGAACAAGGAAGTGGTAGTGATGGGTACGAACATAATGATAAAAATGAATACGAACAAGTGGTAGTGATGGGTATGAACAAAATGATTGTAATGAGTACGAACAAGTGGTAGTGATGGGTATGAACAAAATGATTGTAATGAGAGCGAACAAGAAAGTGGTAGTGATGGGTACGAACAAACAAATGTTACAAAAAAATTCTAACTATTAAGACGATCCAATGAAAGAATTATTTCCGAATTTAATACGACATTGTCCCTATCGTATCGAATAGTTAACGTTCATCGAAAATCGTTAATCTACAAATAAAGACGTCAAAGTTTTCACGAACATTACAAGTATTTTCGTCGAAGGAGTTACGTTATCCACGTCACGCGTACATTATTTTTAAAATAGCTCTCGCTCGAGTCCATAAACTCTCGGTTTGCGATAAAGTCGGTCCTCTGTGTCGTGACTCGCGTAAAGGCTATAAATAAAATCAAAAATTAATATGCATTTTTCTTACGGCGTCTATCGACCAATCGTAAAATTTATTGAAATATTTTGGCAACAATTTCTTTCTTCTCCTTCTCCCTTTTTCTTTTTTTATTCTTTCTTTTTTCTTTTTCAATTTCTCTTTCTCCCCGATCCCGCAACTTCGTGACTTCGTTTTTATTTGTATTCTTCACTTTTTCTTCTTTCTTTTCTTCAGAACAATACGTTTTTATTTGTTATGAGAAAAGCATAAAAGAGAGAAAATCGAAGTAGTTATTGTGAAAAAAAAAAAAAAAGAAAAACAAAACAAAAATCAAAAAAGAAAGTGGATAAAAAAAAATAACCTTATTTCGTGACTAATCAAAATTTTGGCTCGGAAACTTACTGACAGCTGACGCACACCTGGACGCATAATTTATCATCGAATTCGACCGTAGAATTAGGTTAAATGTTCGATGTCTCTATAAAAAAAAAAGTAAAAAAAAAATTAAAAAAAAAAGAGAAAGAAAGAAAGAAAGAGAGACATTAGAGATACCTAACCTACAAAAAATTCTGTACACTTTCTATTATATATATATATATAAAAAAAAAAAATAAAAAAATAAAAAATATATTCCTAGATCGTTTGATCGTAAAATTTCGTATCGATATACATAAGAATTAGATTATAAAATTAGATATCTAAACTATAAAAGAATCTTTGTAATTTCTAATTGTTCTTTACAAAAAGAATAACAATATTAATAATGATATTAACAATAATAACAATAACAACAAAACTTTAATAAAATTATTTCTAGGCATCTCATTGATCGTAAAATTTTGTTGAAATCCGTTAGAAATATGATAGAAGAAGTAACATTAAACGTCCATCGTAAAATCGTGGAAATGAACAAAACGAGTTTAATGGCTCGTTTAAAACGAAGCACGTTTCAGAAGATATATCACCGAAAAACAAGGGTATAACATTTTCTAACGTAACAAATTCGAATCGAATGATTTTACGATATATATATATATATATACACACTATATATATATATATATACTCAGGTGTATACTTAATAGATTGATTGAAGAGAGAGAGAGAAGTATACGTTTCGACAGGTGGTTTGCCCCTAATAGCACGTCGAACGAATTTATTATAGTTCGACCGAGTACCCGGAAAACCGTTCTAGCGAAAGCCAATCCGATCGTTCATTTATTTCGCCTAATCGACCTTGCGACATTAATATTATATATATTTATTAGAACGTTCAAGCTTCTTTATTGTTCGTGTAAATGAATCTATCATATGTTTACGTTATACACTGTTATCGTATATATACATGTTATTATTGTTATAGCAATATTTTCGATTAGAGATTAATAATGAAAAGTTATGATTAGTTTATACATTACTTTTATATATGTTACTTTTATATAACGTTTATATATTACTTTTAATAATAATATTATATAGTATTATATAATAATATTATAAATAATATATAATATTTATATATTATTATATAAAATGGTAACAATAACAGCATTGTAAAATGGCATATATTTTAATATTTCAAATCTCGCAACGATCTGGAACAATAGATTTTATTTTTGATCTTAAACACTATTAATAAGTAACCGACTTCCTCGTACCTTTCTGTCTATCTCCTTTCTTTCTCTCTCGCATCGATCTAAACAAAGTTTCCAAATAGCAACTAAAATGACTACTACTATAAAATAGAGTATACTTTACCGATTCAAACTTTTCAACGATTTAGAACGATTGATTTTATTTTTCATTCTAAACACTATTGATAAATAACCGATTTTTTTATCTCTTTCTTTCTCTCTCTCTCTCTCTCTCTCTCTTTTACACACGCACAAATGCGTGTAAAATCACTCTTGAATACAACGAAATTCTCTCGTCCATCGATCGACGAATGCGTGCGTCCACGCATTTTAAGCTCCTCGTGAATATGATTATTCGTGACGAGCTTTCGTATCTGACCTCATTCGAAACGTTCGAGACCAAAGGTACTTCAATAAAATCACTGAGATAAACTCTACATTTTCCCGATAATATTCCTGATGAGAGAAAGGAAGAAAGCGAGAAAGCGAGCGAGCAAGCGAGAGAGAGAGAGAGAGAGAGAGAGAGAGAGAGAGAGAGAGAGAGAGAGAGAGAGAGAGATAGTGAGGAATAGAGAAAATTTATAGAATCGTTGACATGATAACACTACGAGCGATATTTGTTTGTTGAAGCTGAAATCTAACGAAAGGATCTCTTGTTTATTTATTTCTCTCTCTCTCTCTCTCTCTCTCTCTCTCTCTCTCTCTCTCTCTCTCTCTCTGTATTTTCGTTACAGAGAAATAAACAATTACTATGTAAAATATAAACTATATCTATCTATCTATCTGTTTATGTACTATTCAAACTCCTTTATTAAAAAATCTAATTCTTTATTAAAAGATATTTTCATGAAAATTATAACATTTCAGGATCACGGCCAATCTGGATCATTTTGTCTTTTTCTTTGCTCTTTAAATCATCAATGATCTTTATCATTGTTAACTACAATGTCATGGAAATATTTGAATAAAAAATTTCTTAAAGATTTGAAGATAATTAGATTGAATTTTGTAGAAACTTTATATATTTACAATGTAATTTAAAGTTGTAAGTTGTATCAAAGAAGAAAAAGAAAAGAAAAGGAAACGAACAAATTTATATATATATATATATATATATATATATATATATACTTACTTTAAAAAACAATTTCCAATATATATATTCATCGAAAATAGAAATTTAAAACATCTGAGAATTAAAACGTAATGTAAAAAATGAAATGAATATTTTTGTATTATTCAAGTAAAGTAACAGAATAATAGAAAATTCAAATGGAAGAATATCGCTAATAAAAGAATAAAAAGGAAAAAGCGCAAAAATGATTGTGGTTGCTTTGAGAAAAAAAAAGAGATGAATATAAAATATGGCAGAAACAAGAGATAAAGTAGGATTCAATTTAATTCGGAATTGATTTTTGTACTTGTTCGATCAAAACGAAAAAAAAAGGGGGGGGGAAGGAAAAAAGGAGCTGAACACTCTCTTTAATACCTCTGTACTCGATAAAATCATTCCACTTATTCCATCAACACTAAATTCAATATTCAATCGATTAAAAGGAGATTAGATTTGTTAATCGAATTGATTAGATTGATTAAGCTACAAAGAAAAAAGAATAATAAAATACTTTCTGTAATTTCTTTTTTACTCGATAAAATCTTGTATTTCTTTGTACACAATATTTGAGCGATTAAAAAAAAAATTAGATTTGGTAAGCCTAGAAAAAAAAAAAGAAAAGAAAAAAAAAAGAAAAAGAGACAAATTGAACACTTCCTTTAATTTCTTTTGATTTCTTTCTATTCGATAAAAAGATTCTAGCTTATTACCATTAAATAATTGAACACGCAATATTCAACCGATTAGAGAACAGTAATGACTTAATTTCTTAGATAAATCTCCCCCTTAGAAAAAAGAAGAAAAGAGAAAAAAATAATTGGCTTTCGATAAAAATCAGTTTCTTGTCATCGAGAAAAACGACTAACGTAGTAAATAAATGCGATATCACGTGACTATAAGCTAGAGAAGAAGACTAACGAGCACATATCACGTGACATCATGTTAGACATGGAAGAGTGAAAGAACTAGGGACTATACATAAGTTAGAAAGTAAGTATATATATGTACGTAAGTAAGTAAATTGAAGACATGTAACAGAAACAAATTGCGGTGTACATTGGTTACTGAACTATCGGCTACGAATTATTGAAGAGAATTAGTTCGTTTGCTCGACTGATCGCTAGGATACAGGGTGAGCTACAGGTTCAATTCGAAATTAGGTCAAAAGGGATGAATATCTGTTTTTATTTACTCACGCATATTCATCTATATATTTTCGTATGTGTGTACGTGTACTTTTATGCATAGAAGAGTGATATTATTTTCGAGCACGTTTGTCCTAACTTTTTTTATATATCATATATCTATATATATATATATAGTTTTTTTTTACTATACAGGATGAATAAAAAATTCCTAAGTGATTTAAAAAATCTATTAAGCGTATTCCGAAATATTCTACACTTTTTTTTTTTTTTTAAATCTTAATCTGCAAACTTAGAAACTTTTTTTATAATATGAAAAAAAAGAAAAAAAGAAAAAAAATTAGCCCAAGTCTCGAAAAAGATAAATGAATAATATAATTAATATATTTTATTTTATCTTATATCGATCGTTTCTTAAGGAAATCGATCAAAGTATGACGTCCTTAAAAGAAAGAACAAAAATAAATGAAATAAAAGGAAAAATGAAGGAGTGAACTCATTTCTTTTTCTAACATCCTTCAAAACACTGTAAATCTAGGTTTAAGTATGTGTGAATGTGTGTATTTGTGTACGTGTTACGATATTATTTCAGACGTCTTACATACTGCGAGGTTAATTTCTAGAAGGATTTGCAGTTTGCACCTCCCTTAAATCTCTTCTATTTCTTGAATATCCATAAAATGCAGAGAATAATATTTACCATTCCATCTAATGGAAATATGTCGGTGCGTGTACATGTACATATTTATATAAGATATATTATTTTAATGTAATATTTACTAGTTAAATTCTACATAAACAATATTAAAAGAAACAAGAAAAGAAAGAAAATCATTGAATAAATATAAATTTTAAATCTGATATCACTGATTTTATAAATTGTGATCGCTATAAAATACAATAACAATAATAATAATATTATTTCTCTATAATAATTATTAAAACTATTTTCTTGATTTATATTTATAATAATATTATTAAATATTAAATATTTAATAATATAATACGAATGAAAAATATCTGTAACACACACACACACACACACACACAAAATTATTTCTTACTATTAATAACTTTCAATAATTTGCATGGTTTAATTAAAATGAAAATATTTCTTGTATATGTCTGTATGTATATATACATATATGTATAAGTACATATATTATACATAGTGAGTAAAACGGTAAAGAGAAAACATTTATCGGAAACGAAGAGGATGATACGCAGGAAGAGATCAGTAGAGTTTGGCTGATGGCCAGCAAAAACTATTTTCAAACTGGCCGGAAGGGACTATCCGATCTTTCTCTCTCTCTCTCTCTCTTTTAGTTTTGTGAATGAACTATTTAAAAAAAAAGAACAAAAAAAAAAAATTGCCATATTTTGTCTTTTTAATTTTTGTTTCTTTTTTCTTTCTACGTTTTCTTCCGAATATTTCGATATCTTATATAAGAAAAAAATGTGATTACCAATTACTAAATTATTACTCACTATTACTTATCATCATAATAATTTTTCTTCGTAATTATATAATTATTTGTTCAGTCCTATTTATCAATTAACTCTGACCATATTTGCTTTTCTTTTTTTATAAGTAATAAATTCCCTTATAAAATGTCTCGCTAACAAAAATAGAAAAAGAAAAAGAAAAAAGAAACAAAATTCGCAAGTATATTGTTAATTGTTATATCGTGTCTCAATTGATTGAAGAATACAAAGAATTGATTTTGAATAATTTAAGGGAAAAAAAGAAACGTTGAAAGAAAAAAGTATGAGAAGAAAAGAAGAAAGAAAATCTTCTAGATAGGTCTCAAAGTAGTTAGCAGCGATTAGAGCACCGATCGTAATTCATAGGAAATAACTTCTCTGGCATCATGAAAGACAGATAGATAGACAGAGAGAGAAAGAAAGAGAGAGACAAAGAGACAAAGAGAGAGAGAGAGAGAGAGAGAGAGAGAGAGAGAGAGAGAGGTCAGCTATCTCAATTGTCCTTAACTGTGGTTCAAGTTCACTAATTACAAAGTATCGTATTCTTGATGCAGAGCTTGCCAGAATGGATAGATAGATGGATGGATCGTTCTTTCATATGTTTCCTTTTATTTCTCTGTCTTTTTTTCTTAATTTTTTCTCACGATAAAAAATATTCAATTAAATTAATATATAAATTCAATTAATATAGCATGAGATATAAAGAAGAAGAAGAAGAAGAAGAAGAAGAAAAAGCAACGTGGAAGATATTTTTTCTTCTCTTTCCCTTTTTTCTTTCTTTTTTTAAGATCAACTAAGAAACACATACACACGTAAACATTTATCTTATTCTGCATACTGAAAAATAACTATCTTGTTACGTTAATTATCTTATCATTCATACAATTTATCAGTTCCTTTTTAAATAAACGTATAATCGTATTCATTGATTGTCCATTAGATTTTAATCCTGACAAAACCCTTTTATCAACATTCTCACTTCCATTCGTTCCTAACCTTAAGAAATGCGTACAAAAAAAAAAAAAAGAAAAGAAAAGAAAAGGAACAAAGATAAAACGAAATAAAAAGACATTGCTTTCTCGTAAATTAAAGCGAACACAATTCTCGAAGCGAATAAGTAAGGAAGTTAAGAGAAAAAAAAAAAAAAGAAAGAAAAAGAAGAAACCGTTTCATGTTTTTTGTCTTCTTCTAAACCGACATTTTTATCTCTTTCTCTTTCTGATTCTACCTTTGTTTCTCCCTCTGTAGCTCTCTCCCTCTCTCACACACAGATTCTATCTATCTCTTTCTGAAAAGTTCAGAAACAAATCTCGAGTGGCAAAACTCGATCTCCTTTGTATATTTGTATGTATGTGTGTGTGTATGTTTCTGTCCGTCTCTTTCTTTCTCTCCATCTCTCTCTTTCTCGCTCTGTTAGGTGACACGGGTAAGAGGTTCCGATTGACAGGAGATGTCGACGAGAGTTTGTTATCGACAGGCAATCGGCCATTGTGTCGTGCCGTTCGTCATGACATTCTCCTTCGTCCGTTACTAGATGCGCAAGTAACTACGTCACAGAAACGACCGTTACTCCGACTTTTTTCTTTTGTTTCTTTCGTTCTTTCCTTCTTTCTTTCTTTCTTTCCTACCTTCCTTCTTTCTTTCCTTCTTTCTCTTTCTCTCTTTCTTACAAAAAAAAAAAAAAAAAAAAAAAAAAAAAAAAATAAGAGAAAAGAAAAGAAACTATAGATCTTTTTACTTATCACGATAAAGATTCTCGTTCTAATTTTCTTTATCTCTTGAAACTTATTGTAATTGTTCATTCGATCATTATATTATATATAGTCTTTTTTATTTAGATAGACGATTTATAATTTTATTCTCTTTTTCTTTTCTTCCTTCTTTTTATTTGTAAACCTTATGGTTTAATTTATAGGTTATATTTAAGTATTAGTTAACGTTTAATAAGTATAAATTATATCTAATAATGATACTCTTATTAAATATAATATAAAGTTCTAATCATTAATATCGATATTATTGAGATAATATAATTCTTTTCACCCTGTATAATTTTTTCTCATATATATATATATATATATATGTATATATATATATAATTTTCATTTCCCTATAAAAGAACAACAAATAGGATTACAGAAGTATAGGTTAAATTTGATTAAATATACCTAACAAATAATATCGATTAAAACCTAAACATGTTTAAGATTGTTTTAGATAAATAAAATTCGATTGTAATTGTTAAGTATTAAGTATTGAATTAATCAACTGACTTTAAACGTTGGATACTTTTAAGCTTTGAAAGCTTTGAAATGCTTTCGGCAAGACGTAATAGCCTTTGAGAGAGTTCGCTTAATTGTTTGTACGTACGTATGTACCTATGTATATATTTACTAACGTTTCGATTGTTATACCTCTTGGATTTAAACCATTAGATTTTCGGGAAACGATTTGCTCTCGAGAAAGCAATGCTAGTGAACTAAATACAATTAACAAACAACTGGTTACCTTCAAATACTACGAAGTATTTATCTTTGTGGAGTTTGTAGTAAAGTAATTTGAAGAGTCATAACTGTTATGGTATCTAACCTTTTGTCCGTCCTACGATAACTTCTATATTATAGATTAACCTTTAAATTTTATATAGAACGTAATAAATTTGTATATTAATTAGATATTCGAGAAACGAAAAACTAACCAACATTTTATGTATACCCAGACACACATATAGATAAGTTTGATTAATATTACTATTAATCTAATATTATAAATTTCGTGATTTTTAATAAAAAGATTAAATTTGCAACGATTACGATAATCTACGATGTTTTCGTAGATATTTCTTTTTAAATAAGAATATGCGTTGATCTAAACGAAAATGTTCGATAAAAGAAACGAAAAAAAGACGTTTAATACTCGGAATTATTAATATTATTGTTAATTTCCTACGATTGGAAAGATCGAATTTTTAATAACTTTTTAATTTACTTTTTGTTTTTCTTTCCTTTCTTCGTTTTAATAAGAAGAAAATGTCGAAGAAACGTAACGTTTGGAAAAGATAGAAAGGATTAGAAAATCGTTCTCCTGGTGAATTTGTCTTCATTTCAAATGACACTCTTCGAATCTCGTCGAGAAAACCTGATAGAAAAGAAAAAAAAAAAAGAAGAAAAAAGAGAGAAAGAAAAGAAAGAGAGAGAAAGAAAGAAAGAAAGAGAGAGAGAAAAAACTCGACAGTTTAAATACGTATTTCTTCGTGTAATTTTTTTATATCCCATTTTAAATACGAAGAGTAAATAATTACCAGTATTAATAAAAGAAATAGTAGAAAATAATAAGAATCATCAAATTTCGTGTACATGTGTATATATGTCATTCTATTATATATATATAAATATCTATATATGTGATATATATATGTGTACGCACATGCATATATATAAGATATATATCTCATACGAATAAAAATAAAATTACAATTAACCTTAAATTGTCTTAGAAAAAAAAAAAAAGGAAGAAAGAAAAGAAAATTATTTACAAAATAAATCTTATTTTTAACAAATCACTCGCGCAATTAAACTTATTTTTCGTAACACCTTTGATAATACGAAAACGTTTGATTTTTATGATATGAAAAAATTATTTTATGCAATACAAACATTGTTAAGCAAAACTGATTAAGTTAATCAATGAGTGCCAAGCGAATCATTAAAGTCAATCATCAACGTTTATATGAATTGTACATCGTTCGTTACGTATTCGACTTTGGTTCTGCAGAAAAAAAAAAAAAGAAAATAGAAAAAAGAAAGGAACATTTTCAGTTTTCATTAAAGTAAGAAATTTCATTTGAAAGCCATGAAAAAGTCGATTCGTTCGTTCGCTGTTAATTTAATCGTAGAACAAGTCACGTACGATACAAGTACTTCTTATCCGTATTGCGTTTTCTTTGTCTGTGTATATAGTTCTAGTCAATATATATATATATATACGTATGTAGACGTATGTGTGTAATAATGACTAAACCGCATTAAACTCGAGTCTATACGTTTTAATTTGAATGGGTGTGTAAAACAGAATGAGTGCTCTTGCTCACGCTTCTTCGTGTCATTTTTATTATTATTATTACTATTACTATTATTATTATTGTTGCTTTATTTTTTTTTCTTATCGTTAATATCATCATCATCGATACGTCCGATCGTTCAGTCTTAAGAAACATGAAAAAATTGTTTATTTTGTTCTCTAATTTAAATTATTTATTTATTTGAATTCTATATATTATTTAATTATTAAACGAGAAAATGTATTTCTTTTTGTTAATATTCAAATGAACATTCAACAAGAATTGTCCTTCTTGAGAAATGATCGAAAATTGTTTTATCAATTTTAAGGTTAAAATATTGACGAAAAATTAACAGTTCAACGACGAATCTTTTATAAAAAAAATATATATATATTAAATAATAAATATTTAATAAATAGTTTATAAACAATTTCCTAATTATTTCTTCATTAATGATCGAATAATCGAATTACGTTCTAAGATCAATATCCTCGTGAAAAGCAAACAAAAATGGAGAGAAAGAAAGAAAGAGAGAAGGAGAGAGAAAAAAACGCACAAGTAATCGAGAAACATTTCCAACGAGAAATTCTCATAAAAAAGAATATGTTAAATATAATAAACATTATAAAAAGAAATTTACTAATGTCATCATTACTTAATCAAAACCGATCGAAAATGATTAATATCGTTTTAATCGAACGATCGACTGATCCGTTTATACGTATGATTCATTCTGTATATTTACATTCGCTGCTCGAGGAGATGAAGACATTGGTTAGAATCACAAAACGTCTCTGACGACTCAAAGAAAGAGAGAGAGAGTAAGAGAGAAAGAGAGAGAGAGAGGTGTTTATTTCTATAATAATACATCTGCATTGAAAGTGATTATAACGGCCATTATTCCCGCTCAAATCTTTCCATCATGGCGAATCGGACACTTATTTCATTCCCTCCCTTTTCTTTCTATTTTATTTTATTTTTTTTTTTTTTCAATTCAACTCTCTATTTCCATCCTTATTTCGAAATCTTATTTCTTTTACTTTTATTTTATCTCTAAACCGATATTTTCATCCTGTTTGGAAAGAAGCAGGAAATATTTCCTTCAAATTTATTGGTCGCATAGTAATCATGGCGGATATTATTTATTACGAAACAGATAAGAACAAAATGGACGAAAACAAAAAATAAGAAGAAGAGAAAAAGAAAGACGATACTCGTCGTCGACCGTCTTTTATTTCGAACGTTTTGCTTTATCGATCGATTCGAATGTTTCTTTAAAAAATAATAAATAAAAAAAAAAGAATAAAAAAATTCGTAGTGTAACAAAAGCTTTGTTTTCGATTCAAATATATATATATATATATATATATATTATACATATATAATTACCTTCTTCCTCCATGTCGTCTGAACGAAGTGTCTTTCTTCCGAAAAAAATCTGGCTTCAATCCAAATAACCTTATTTTCTAAGAGATTCCGATGACGATCTTCGAGACGTCTTTTCAAATTCTATTGCTGCTTCTTATTCGTAACATGATCGTTGAATTCAATTCCGAATAATCGACGATAAAGATGTTGTCGTTTATTAATTTATTGTTGTTTTAATTACTTACGAAACTATCGAACTTTACCGATCAAGATCTTGTAAAAACGAACAAAAAGGCCGAATTCTCGCGAATAAACACGAACGTTTAATCGGATCCTTCGACGAATTTCTTCTATTATTTATCCTCATAACGATCGAGAACTTTTTTTCACTTTTCTTCTTTTATTATTTATATTTTATTATTATTATTATTATTTTTTGTATCATTTAAAACGCGATTTTTCTTTATTCTCTTTCTTTAAAATTGGATTTTTGTAATCCAAAAATCCACCGATCCGTTTTCGCGGCCGCGAAGTCCGCAACTGGTGGCTGAATTGCTCCGCGATCCGTTGGAAGCTCTCTTCTAGAATCCCTTCGAACTAACTCTGACGTTTGAAAGTTGCGCGCGAATTTCTCGCATTTGAATTCAACCCTTGAAAACAGTTTAACAATTAAATACAAACAAAAATTAATATATCGCGTCAATGTTTGATTATATCCGAGACTTTATCAAAAAGTAGATATTTTTTTCTCTCTCTCTCTCTTTTTTTTCATATCTTATAAATAAATATGTATTACGTAAGAAATTCGATTTAACCTCAAAAATGCAAAAAATTACGTATTAAGTTTTTGTTTTATTTAAGACAAATGTATTTATATTTCTAATACTTTTAGAACGAAATTTTATTGATGATAGACTAAAAGTTGATTTTACTTCTTTTTTTTTTTTTTTTTTTCTTAATGTATTATTATAACATTATAATATAATTTTATATTTTTATAATATTATTTTTTATATCGTAAGATTTTTAATATAAAAAATATTTTTGAAAACGAGTAGATCGATGGCTTTAGAATTAAAAATAAACTATTTTTTTGTACATTTTTAAGAGAGAGAAAAAGAGAAGAATAGTATAGAAGATACTGTATATATTAAAGATACCAGATGTGTACCGATGAAACTTTTATTTGAAAAAGGCGTCTTAAGAAATCACATACTTATTCCCATTCATACATAAGCGACCACATATCCATACACACAGACACAACACACATATTCAAAGATCTTTTTACATATTTTTTTGTTTCAAAAACTATTTGATATGCAGGCAGATTGAGTCTATCGATATTCAAATACTGTCGATTTTGATAATAATGGAATAAGTTTTTCTCTTTTTGTTTTGTTTTCTTTTTCAATAAACTTGAACTAAAAAGGAACTTATCGATGCACGTACATAAGTTTTTAAAAGAATAGTTTCAAAGTATCACTTCAAAGAAATTCCATTTCACGTTCAATCCCAACAAATTTGAGTTGTTCAGTTGGACCGTATCTGTAATAAAAAATAAATAAATATAACATTTGTATTGTATATTTTTTATGTTCTAAAAAAAAAAAAAATAATAATAATTTAAATTTAATTTTACAAATGTACTAACCTATAATCAAAAAACAATTCCTCCCCTGGCTGAATAGCTCTTTTTGCAAAAATACCTATTCTATGATCACCATTAACCATCATAACTTTGGCATAACAATTAGGATTTATCGAATGATTTGCGAATCTTATCTTGTTTCCTTTGCGCGTTGCATCTACTACAAAATCTGTCAAACGAGAATAGCATATATGGTTATACCACGTCAATACTTTTTTATAATTATTATCTAAAATAAATACCATTGTTTAGATTGAATAGAAAACTGCACATGTATTTATCGTATACTTTTCCTCTTCTATCAGCTTCGTCTTGGCTTATAATTTCTCCACAGTATTCAGAAATAAATTCATTCTTGGCAGCAGATTCTTTTAAAAAGATTCCCCAACCAGCTACATCGGATGGTGCCATTAAAAGATGTTTATCTAAATAAAGATAACATATATCTTTGTAGATTTGTTTTTACATTCGATCAACGCATACTTTCTGTTATTTTGACCTTTTTTTTGATACTTACGAAGACCACGTTGAACGCTAACATTTTTACATGATATTTTAGTAATTTGAAATTGATCAGCACCACATGTTTGACAAAGATCAGGATCACATTCCCTTACTGCTAGATAGCAAGGACATTGTTTTGTATTACACTGAGCTTTGCATCTACAGCCAGGAAATCGATTCTGACATTCACTGCTGCATTGACAGAATTTTTCGCAGAAGTTTTGCGCCTGTATACATGGACAAGAATTATCGCATTGACGGCCAGGATGATCGCACGGTGCGAAGTTGTGGACATGATTGGCACCTGTGAGTATGATTTTTATACATATGGTAAACGCAAACAAAAAAAAGGAACGCGCGAGGATACTTCTGGCTATGATTGTCTCGTTGTCTTTTTTATTATTTTATTATCTTTTTTTTTTTTTATTATCATTATCATTAATAAGAAATTAATTACCAGAATCTTTTTTTAATTGTATCTTTCTGCAATGCATCGACCAAAGTCTATGTTTCTTCTTCTTCTTTCGTGGAGGTGTAAAATCTTTTAAATGTTCTACCGCTGGAATGTCTGAAGCTTCTTTCTGAGCGAATTGATAAACTTCCTGACAAGTTTTAGTCAACATAATTTGTGCTAATGCGCAAGGATTCCCAGGAAAAGCTTTATGTAAAGCTCTGAAAAGACTCTGTTCAGAACCTGTCCATGATAACTCACTTTCCGTCTTGACTCGTTTATCAAGACCTAATAAAGTGAAAGGAGCTTGATTTTCTGGCTGAGCTTGATCTTCCATCATTTCTTCGGATTTAACTTCTTTATTAACATTTTGTTTGAAATCTGTTGATTACAATGAAATGGAATATGTATCAATATTTTTATAATAATTTTTTCTTTACGAGTTAACAGTTCTAAGATATTATTTTACCTTGACAGCAACCACCTTGACTATATTTATTACTGTCATTGCTGTCTTCGCTACTTGCTTCATTTCCAGAATCCACACTTGCTTGTTTTCTTACTTTTCTAGGACCACCTCTTTTATCATCTCCTTCTTCATCTTTTATATCTGCTGCTTGTGCAGCAAGTTTTTCTTTCATACCTTCCTGAATTGGAAATAATACGAAAACGTAGTTTGATGTTTTATCGAATAAATTGCTATGCATTTCACACACACATACGTGCGCACGCACGCACACACGCACACACACATCTTACCAAATGCATATAACATTCTGTTCCACAGGGCTCAGAAAATGGCCTCAAGTCCGGACCTTTTCGTTTGAGTAAATTTGGTCCTGGATGGCAGACTTGAAGACCTAAAATTAATGGTAAAACTTTAAAATTGAACATAATCCTAATCTATTATATCGCGAATGGAGAGAAATTTAGTAGACAGAGCGATGAACGACGAATGAAATACGATTGTGGATGAACCCTTGGCGATGCCTCCGTGCTAAACAAAAAAAAGCGTTCGATCGAATGCGCTCGTTTGTATGCAATGTTGTTCTTTACCTTGCGGCGAGGTCCCCCTGGCTGCTACGATAAATCAGGAATCACAAATTATTGTAATTAATATACATCCAGCTTCGTAGTCATATAGAATGTAAATCATCAATAAGTTGTATCTAGAGGCTGTGCGTATAAGGAGATAATTTGCATATCCTTGTAACGTCTTTCTTTATTCCTATTGCGATGTTGCCTGACAAGATACAACTTGAGAGTAATAACATTAAACTAGCTGTCTACTCACGATGTAAGAAGCAGTCATATTTGAAGCATCTTCTACAGAAGAGCGTGTGAAACGAATGCATAGTCTGCTCTCTTGGTACACTTTTTGCATTTACACCATCGATGTTAGGAGTACATTCTGGTGGCAATACATTTGGATCTGATCTTTCTGTTAGTTCAATGTATTTTTCTTTTAATTCTTCGGGTCTGCCTTTATCAGGAAACATGCTAGATATTGCCTAATATAAGAAAATCTATTAGTAAAATCTATTAGTAATATTAAACTTATATAAAATCATTTTATAAAACTGATAGCTTACATTAAATATGTGCATGGATGGGAATGGTGTAGCTTGAGCTTTCGAATCTTCTACTGGTTTTTCCACCGATACTTCTGCTTTAACATCGTCCTTATTATCTTTGTCATCATCCTTTTGATCTTCTTTTTCTTTAGATTCTTTTCCTTTTTTAGTATGTTCTCTTTCTTTATCGTCTCTTTCATAATTAACTAAAGCATTTACTAA
The DNA here is from genome assembly GCF_014466175.1 of Vespula pensylvanica. NCBI lineage: Eukaryota > Metazoa > Arthropoda > Insecta > Hymenoptera > Vespidae > Vespula > Vespula pensylvanica. The sequence goes on along the minus strand of NC_057701.1, from coordinate 2,597,604 downwards.
ATCGACAAAAATAGAATCGTCCATAAAACCAGATACCCTATCTCCGTGTACCTGTAATATAATAACAACAATGTAGTACATTAAAAGGTTTAATATATTAATAATTCTTTTAAAATATTCTTTATTACCTTTCCGTCATAATTCTTAATAAGTTCTTCGATAAAAGTTCCATCTTGATCTAAGATTTCATCTCCCATGTAAGGAATGTTGTGTAATACAGTTTCATCTTCTACCATAAAATTCTGTTGTATCGGTGCCCATGTATACATTGTAGGTATTGGAGTAACAGCATTTATTATTTTAACAGGACATGTTTGTACTTCACCGTCGGAACTAGTCACCTCTGCTTTTTTCATGCAAGATACATGAGGTGGAATATCATGCATAGCAAGCCACATTGCTTTTCCATCCGCCCATCGTTTTTGTTCGGTTATAAGAAGCTCTAATTGAGAAAATTTTTATTTATATATACGATAATGTATGATATATATCTTTATTATTGAACATAATTGGTTTTAATCGGATTAAAGTGTAAACATAATCATTTTTTGAATACTTGCGCAAATTTTTTAGTCGAATAATAATAAAAACAATAAATAAATAAAGATGAAAGAATAAACAAAAATATGAAAGAAATATTCAAATCATTATGAATTTTTAAAAGTGTACTAACCAGTCATAACCTTGCGATTCTGATTCCACGCAATTTTCACTTCGTCCGCTCGTTTATACCTCTTTATTTGCCTCAATCGCATGTATTCCGATTTCACACGTTTTCTCCATTCTGCGGAAACTTTTGCCTTTGACATTGTGAGTAAAAATAAAATATCATTAATATCGTAAAAGAATTTAAACGAAAATCTTGCGATGCGAAGTATCCAACTTGACGCCAACGACGATCACAGCCACCAAGCTTCATTCAATATGAAAGAGAATTATCTCGTCGAGCGTCGATTTTAATTTTGATTTGTTATGCCAGATGGCGCGCACATCGATGTCGATTTAGCGATTAGTTTCGTCAACTCTTGATACGAATATAAATATTTAGTTAATTATTAGTATCGTGTAAATGATCATTTTTAGTATTAGTTAATTTTTCATCTGATTTTTTTTTTTGAACTTGTAACGCTTCTAGATGATCAAATTGACTCGGCAGAAAATAGTTCTTTTTTGGTTACGCGACAATAGCGTCACGTGCCTGCAGCGCCACATGGGTGTTAACCAATCAGCATGTACTTATTAGCCTTACTGTTGTTAATATATATAAGAGGGAGCCAATTACGATTAAACGTATCAAACGGACCAATCCGCTTTCACACTTGTCTATTTACGATGACGGTATCTTTGTGTTGTTCTATCACTTGATTATAGTTGATTTTGGGCAAACGCTTCCTCTCTTCTCGTAGTCGCATGTAGACATAAAATGGCGTCGTCGAAGGGTCAACGGTGGATGGTTGATTCAGGGATTCTGCGTAAAAAAAATGGTGAAGAGGAACCACAGGAGCTGTTGGTGTTCGGATATAGCTGCAAATTATTTCGAGACGATGACAAGGCGAAAATGATTGATCAGGGGAAGCATTTGATACCATGGATGGGCGATAACACATTGAAGATAGACAGGTCCGTTTCCCTAACCTAGAAAAAATTTATGATCTAGGATATTTATTCTTGCATAAACACATCATATATGTAACGTTTAGAAGAATGATCTCAGATTCAAAAAAAAAAAAAAAATAATAAAAAAACAAAAAAAAAAAAATAAAATAATAATAATAAAAAATAAATAAATAAAAAAACTGCAGTGAATGACACTCGAAGAGACAGTACCGTTACGGTTACTGCAAATAGTTAATGTGCAGATAAGCAATCTGGAGACTGTTTAAGGTTTCTGCAGGTGTTGGCCGTATGAACGCGCAGTGTTGAAGCGCGATATGCGCTCTGCACGGGCGCAGAATAAGGTGCTCTTGTGGCTTGGCGCTTATGGCTGACCATCTGTGCAGCAGCAAGGTGAGACACAGCGTAGAGAGACAAATGGCAAGCTGACGGTTATAGGTATTTATGACCGTTCAGCATGGTATGTATTAGCGTCTTAGATTCAGCTGTGCTGGCAACAATGTACGAATTACCAAATGCATTATGCAACTTTGATAATTTCTCTATGTTGCGATATACATTCTACGTTTATGTGTATACTCTGCATACAATTTGTGTATAAATATTGAATGTACAGCATACGTGTCCAAGATGTAACTGGAAACATATATTAAATTATATAAAATATTTTGTTTTGCATTTATATTATAAATATTTCTTGAAATTTAGGCAAGCTGGATTGTGTACACACATGTCGAAGGCATTGCAGCATTTATTCTGAAACTGTATTCTTCATCATCCAAGCGAACACTTTGTGAGAATTTTTAAGTGATTTTCTATAAACTTGTATCTTCAATTTTTCAACTTTTTTTTTGTTTATTTAATTTGGTGCTGCTTAATGTTCTATGTTTTATTACAATTCAACGATCGATACTCAAACTACTTTTGCTTTTTATCTGAATAATGCAATATGTATGCTCATTGCAGTTAGATCATTTTATTTTCTATATTGCTACTTATATCTAGGAGTATTACAACTAATTTCAATGTGCAATGATACAGCTTTTGTTAAATATTAAACTGGACATACTGTTATGGACCATATAATAATTATTCATGTAATTTGTAAATGTAACGCAATATATATGTATACTTATATATATGATATCTGATTAGATAAAAAGGACAAAATGTTTTACATAATTCAATATATGGTTCTATGTTTTATACATCTAAGTAGTATAAAATATAGTGACAAAAAAGAAATAATCTATGAACTTCATAAATTATTTATAATCAATATGTAAGCATTTATGAAATTATCATAAATGTTGCTATCTTGTAAGAAACAAAGCAGCAAATTGCATCTTCAGAAACAAACAGTATAATAATGCGTAGTAAATTTATTTTACAAAATACATTGTACATAGCGTATTTAATTTGAAAGTTATGCAAAGAAATAAATTACACATAAAGACATGTCATTCAACTTTGTATGACTATATTTTATTTCAGAGAAAACTCTTTGTGGTGGGATTCTCTTCATAAATTATTTTTCAGATGCCGCGATTAACAAAATTTATGTAAAAAGAATATCATTTTCCTTCTCTAATTTAAACATTGTATGTGTATAGATACGATGGACGTGGAGCACTGGGGGATTTAAGGATTCATGAGCCACCGGCAGGTGGTTTTGATCAACGGACAATACTCACAGAGGATGAACTTAAAGTTGAACAGCTCTGTGACGAAGAAAGATACCGATCCTTGTATAATAATGACGCAGAAGATTCCATGTATCATGGTACGGTTCATATAAATATTTCTAAAACTCTAAATTAACTATTATTCTTTATGGAACCATTAAAATTAAGAATTACTAACGATTTTAATGTATTACCCTTTCTCTTGGCATTAGAAGAAGAGATGAAAAGATTGCATCAAGCATTGGAATCAGAAAATTCTTATACTCAAGTAGCATATAATTATAACGAGGATGAAAACAATTCCAAGTTAGCGTGCGAAGACTCACAGAGTCCAAAACAATCAGAAGGATCGCAAGAAGAGGATCAAGCTTTTGTACCGCCGCCAGATCTTGAAATACCGGAAGGCATGACAGTGGTAAGGTCATTGAAATAATATTATTTGTAGGAAATTTATCTATGAATTTATTCGGATATAAAAAAATTAATTGATAATGTATTTTCAGCCCGAGACACAGAAGTTAAATGCAATTATCACAAAAACAGCACTATTTATTAGTCGTCAAGGGGGCCAAATGGAGATTCTTCTAAAGGCGAAACAAGCGAACAATCCGCAATTTTCGTTCTTATCGATAGGTGAACCGCTACATCCGTATTACAAGTTTGTGCTGGAAGCTATCAAGACTGGAAAATATAATCCCGAAAAACAACCTGAAAAAGAAGAATCTGGTATGCATACTATTTTCTATAAAGCAGCATCTTGTAGTAACATTATCAAAGTTGACATTATTGAGTTGAAGTAATTGAAGCAACATAAAGCAGGATATGATTACCCACACCTACTTTGATTCTACTTAGTTTTTCTTGACGTAAGTATTGCCACAAGTTCCTGTTACTACTACGTCGGTTTTTATCTACACGTGACAAATGTAACTCATTTTTGGAAAAAAAAAGATGCAATTATAAATTTGTACTCATTGGTTTGTTTTTTTAACGACAGAACCTGAGGAAGAATCAGATGAAGATGATCAACCATACCTTCACCCAAGCCTAGCGCCATCATTTGCCAAAGTAGAAGCGGTATGTTTTCTTCTAATATATACATTGTCGTACAAACATAATAACTTTTTATGAAAGACATAAAAAAAAAGTGCTTCCTAAGCTGTTAGAAGATTCAGAACAATTGGGATATTTACCAAATTTGGAAGCCTCCCAAAGAGTCACAGGTTTACCTCTGAAACTATCTACTTTTCTAACGGTGATTTCAAAAATACAATGGATCATAGGATGAAATGTTAATGTTACTCTACTACACTAATTTATGTGTCATATATTTCTGCTTCCAGGGCTGATTCTGGTATGCATTGAACCTATCCTC